>NC_058409.1:147038415-147054892 GCF_002201575.2 Neomonachus schauinslandi
ACACGGATGCACGCACACAACAGGACGAGGGGAACACGGACGCGCGCACACAACAGGACGAGGGGAACATGGATGCACACACACACACAACAGGACAAGGGGAACACGGACGCACGCACACAACAGGACGAGGGGAACACGGACACACACACACACACACACAACAGGACGAGGGGAACATGGACGCACACACACAACAGGACGAGGGGAACACGGACGCACACAAACACACACACACAACAGTACGCGGGGACAGGCATTGCCTCAGTCCGTTTCTACCAGGGGATGGAGACGTCAGTTCTGCAAAAACTGAATCACAAACGGGTTTGTGATTTGCAAGTAAAATCAGGGTGAAAGTGAAAAATAGGAAAATGGTAATTCCCAGTTGTTCATTTTCTGGGAGAAACTTCAAGCAGAGCTGCTGTGAAGCAGGAAGACACCTGTGCTCCCACTCCTGGCGCTCATGCTGATCGCGCTAAGTCCAGGAAGTCAGCAGGTGGGCCGCAGTAAGGCGAAGACGGGACCTAACGCAGCTTATTGAATGATTAGCCCAAGAAACCTTATTGAAGAATGATAGCGTCTATAAGTAATTGATAGAAAGTGTTCATTCTACAGAACAAATGTAACATTTTCATGTAGAAAGATGCCACCATGACAAGCCACCAGCTGCTGAGTGCTCCAGTCAGTGCTGACATCCGACTGAGCCAAGCCCAGGCTTACCACGCACCCTGATGCTGCCCATTATGCTGGACATCTGGAGATGTGGGCAGCAGACCAGCTCCTACCAGCCCCGACCCCTAGTCTAACCTGAACTCTCCAAACTCTGTTTGGCATTCCAATCAAAAGACATCTCTACAAATTATAGAAGTGATATAAGCACACAAAACTCCAGAGTAACTAGTTGACAAGAGACGGCCTTGTCACTATCGTCCCTGATAGGAACTAACCATGGAATGAAATCAGAGTGCAGGACCAAAGTTCAGAACAGGACAAAGGAGCGGAGGCTGAGACAACTGTGTGCAGCCCTACACGCACACATGAGCCGGGACGTGAAGGAAGAGCAGAGGAGAGAGGCTGTAGATGCGGGAATCGCCACGGCTTTAGACTGTGCATGGCTTGGCACTGAAATAAAAACCTAAGAAGGGGCGCCTGGGTGGCTCAGTCGGTTAAGCGTCTGACTCTTGATTTCAGCTCAGGTCTTGATCTGAGTGTTGTGAGTTTAAGCCCCATGTTGGGCTCCATGCTAGGCATGGAGCCTGTTTAAAATAAAAACAAAACAAAACAAAACAAAAATAAGAAGTACCTAAGGGATCCATGTCCTACCTGTCGGTGACATTCTTCTTGGATATACGTGATGCCCCGTACAGACTTGACCTAATGAACCAGCGTTTCTATGGCAACCATCCAGTGGGGAAAGCAGCCCAGGATCCAGCTTCCCACGGAGTACACTTACTTGTGTCCAGACTCATGGGCAATGGTGAAGGCCAGTCCAAGACCCGTATCTTCATTAATTGTGCAGCTGCGATATTTACTACACATTCCACTTATGGGCGCAAATCCTATGGGGCATAGAGATCAAAAGAATATACAGCAGTGTTATTGCAAAAAAATAAAGAAGGTATATTATATAAGCATATTTATCCCCTGTCCTTCAGAGAAGTGTGCTTCTCACCTTCATGTGGCGAAATCTGAATGGGAAATTCTTGGACAAGCACATAAGGGGTTCTTTGCAATGTGACTGAAGGGGATTTGCTCTCCACATGGAAAATAATTCACGGCTGTATATGGTGTTCATGTTACAGGTTATAATTGGGGCAGAGTAGAAAAGGGTGTTTCCTGTAGATGGAGAAGAATCTCTGCCTTTTTATATAAAAATCTGTGTTCTCGGAAGCCTGAATAAAAGAGTACTGTAGTGAATGGGTACATTAGGAGGTCCCCAAGACCAGCCCAGGTCCAAGGATTCATAGGACTCAGGCTTTGTCATACTCTCAGGTATAGTTTCATACAGACCCCAGAGGACGCAGGACAAAATCAGCAATAGGAACTCATGCACAGGGAGAGGTTTGAAGGAAACCATGCAAGAGTTTCCAGAGCCCTCTCCCAGTGGATCCACACAGGATGCACCTCACTCCCCCAGAAACACGAGGCAGGCTCATTAGAGACTCAGGACCCAAGGATTTTATCCGGGGCTGATGGCATAGCAGCCCTGCGTGGTGTGGACCCAAAGTCCAGACTCCCAGAAGGAAAGCAGACGTCCCGTGGAAACCCCACTATCCGTACAAGCAAGCGGTGCAGGTGCAGTGAGCCCGCTCATCAAGCAGGGTGCGGGAAGCACCCTGGAGTCTGGTTGTCACCATCCAGCCAGGGCCCACCTTGTAAGCAGGCTTATCCAGGAACAAGCAGTCACGATTAACCTCTATTTGACTGAGCTCTAGCTGACTAAGTTCGCAGAAAGAAATGCAGAGTTAGAGAAAATGGCTAAGAGAACCCTGGTCAGTAGCACAGTGTGCTTTAGACTATTTGGAAAAAATATCAAAGTCCTGCCTCCAAGATATGCACAGCCTCATAAACATGTTAAAAAATTGCTAAGATTGTAGTATTTATGCAGCAAAGGAAATATGGAGAATATAATATCGCTATAACATCTCTGCAAACATTCATAAATGTACTGTTTCTGCCACAGAATGGGACATCCTTGAATCTGTTCACCCCATTCTCACACATGGGAGAAGAAAAGCGAGAAACTCTTAAGTTAGAAGAGACAGGAACTCTTGAATGTATGAGGGACCGCTCCTTGTGAAGTCTTCACTTTGGGTGAATAAACGCACACACTTAGGCTTGGCCAAGTACCTCCAGGGAAGCACATCTGTGCTTACAGCCATATTCAGCAGCGGCTACCACCATGGATTTGCAACGAGGGGCAAATCCTCAATGTCCTGGGCCCCCAAGGGCACACAGCATGCACGTGCTCCTCAAAATGCCGCGGGAGGGTCTTACCCAAGGTGTCACAGGGTTCATTCTTCCAGGAACATATGTCCAGACCCGTCAGCAAGATGGCATGGTCGTGGCGCGTGCTGTCTTTGCTCATCAATCCTGACTGCCACTGGCAGAAGCTACTTAACGTGTGGTCCGCGTGGTGGCTTATCACGAGCCCCGGCTGCGCAAGACAGACCAAGACCCCCATGACAACAGACAGAAAACACGTCACAAGCCAGTTGTTACTTCACTGTCATCAGCCTGTCAGTAACTGGGATTTCAACTACACAGATGGGTCCGAATGGCCTATAAGCTGATACACCCATTTCATGGATTAAAATCCAAAGGAGGGTGTCTTCTATAAACTGGATTCAGGGTGGACACTTCTGTTCATTTCTGTAGTTCTGTACAAAGACAGCTGGGATGTAGTTTGCCGACCCCGAATGCATTTTCAATGCCCCAAGAAAGATGAGTCGCCGTGCATGCAAGGTCTGCATCAGAATCCTTGTAAAGCACTCTGTAAACTTATATAAGGCAACAGAACCATTTATATGTGATTTTGCACGTACACAAAAACACACCTAGACGGTTGATTTCATAACCAAGCTGGGCACCTGGGATTTCTGATTCATAACTCTTAGCATTTATCATGACAGTATTAAATTAAGTCACTTTCCTACAGAAGCAACATGCTTATGAGAAGGGGTAGGTCAAGTGGAAAAGCTCTCTTCCTAGAAAACAGACAGGAGCCAGAAGGAAACAATGCAGGATACATCCCACCAGATGCATGTATACCACGTCTAACACAGCAACAGTGGAATGTCAGGGGAATTCAGAAGTGGGGGGTCAGGAACACCAGAGCAGGCTGCAATGAGTTATTTGATCTTTGTTGCTATTTCTTCCCATGGCTCCGTCAGAGAAAGCCAGGTTAAACAGCGTGATTCCAGGACAACTTGAGTAAAGCATTCATGATTAGATGTTGGGTTGAAATGTGCGTTTCTCGCTCACTGAAGAGGTTTTCTCCTTCAGTGCTTATTTTGTCTTTGCAGAGAGTCAAATGCACCTAAGTCTACTGCCGCACTGGGACATGCCTCACATTCTTCAGCAGGTGATTTCCAGGAACACCGCATTAATCAGAGTTAACACAGGTGTATGATCAAAAGATAACCTCGCTTATTCTTTGCAGCTTGGATGAATTCCAAGGTGAAACCGATTTAATACAACGAATAATTAACCTGTCACCTGAGACGCCCTGCCAGTTGAGCAGCCCCTGCCCAGACGCTCACTCACACAGACAATGAAGCTGTATCTTCCTGACCACTCGGGCTAGAAATAGGCTTGCCCCTGCAGGCCCCCACTGTCCAGAAAAAGAGCAACACCTCAGAAGCTCCCCTTCTGGAGGCATCTTAGATCTTATGAGTGATCTCTCATTTCAGCTAAAAAAATTCTGTGTTATAAACAAGAGAACCATGGCTAATGGGGGACCCCGCTAAGATGTCAGCACGGGAAGCTCACTCCTCCGGTGCGGAGCCAGCGATCAGCTTGGGGCCAAGCAGAAATGAGAGTCCTGCATGGCTGAGACTCCCCCATTACATGTGCCACAGAATGTGCATATAGAACCTCCCCTGAACTGAAGTGCAAGCCCGTGTATTTACACAGGGATGCTGGGATGCAAGCAAGGAGATGCTTTTACCCACTGCGACCAAGATCCGCCATAATGAGGTGTTTGGATGCAATGAGGGACATGCACATGGCATTCCAGAATCTCTGTGAAAACACAATCCTGTGACTGAAGCTGATAGGGGCTGTAAGTGCGGTCAGTCTTAGGAGGTGACAGAGGAAAACAACAATGCCCCACAGCACGAGTTCACTGTAGTTTTCGTTTTCTAGCAAAGACCTGAAAGGGCTCAGTTCCACCCGGGAGCCTAAAAGCTCACGTTGGGGAGGTGGCTGAAGACACACTGTGCACTTTGTATCCCCAGTGTGGGTCCCACGCATACGTTTAAGGCAGCTCCTCTGTTCTATTTTCTCTTACGCCTACTAAGAGAGTATTCCTCACTACCTCTGCACACACACACATACACACGCACGCACGTGCATGCGCACACACACGATTCAAATAATCATTAAAGGAACCGGTAAGAAACTCATTGCATTAGACACAAAATATTAAACACTTTTGTTCCCAAGTGAGAGAAAAGTCAAGAAACCATAGAAGGATCACATTGAGGGGAAAAAAGGCCTCACTTTGCATTTATTTTTCTGGGAGGAAAGAAGGTGGCAGCTTCAAAGGCAGATTACCTGTTCTTCCTCTAGAAGGATCAGACCTACAATTGCAATGTTGATGTTTCCTCCTATCGTTCCATCTTTGAACAAAGCAGACACCTGAAAAAGACGGGCAATCTTGTCAGGCCCCGCACGTGGTGCCATTTCCCCCGTCCCCAGAGTCCTGCCGGGGACGGCGGGTCCCCATTCTCTCGTGACACAGCAATGCCGACTTTCTTATGCTGCTAGACGGACAGGTACAGAAATGTCTAAGGGCCAGGTAGAGCAAGCGTGGAATCCTTACCGTGGGGCAGGCAGCCAGACGGGACACCAGCAAAGACACCCAGGTTCAGGGGTGCTGAGGTGGAATGCAAGTGTGTTTTCCAAAACATCGTCATCCCAACTCATTTTCAAACCACACACATGTGACCTGGGATCTTGTCTTCCATTATTTACGTGTTACTTAGTCACCCACGTGGGGCTTAGATGCTTCTCGTCATCACAACGGCTGCCAATCTGGGACATGGGACATTTTACCCAAGATGGTAGCCTATAGGGTTGTAGGTTTTTCTGACTTGGTAGATAAAATAATATATATTCAGTATTTAAACCTTAATGTTCCTAAAGAGGTGGGTATTTCTGTATAGCCCTCTAAAATCACACATAAGCGGATTTACTGCACTAAATAGTCTCAGCGCCCTCTTACAGATTTCTAGTAAATGAAGGCA
This sequence comes from Neomonachus schauinslandi, assembly GCF_002201575.2. Classification (NCBI taxonomy): domain Eukaryota; kingdom Metazoa; phylum Chordata; class Mammalia; order Carnivora; family Phocidae; genus Neomonachus; species Neomonachus schauinslandi. The sequence goes on from NC_058409.1 coordinate 147,044,385, forward strand.
TTGACCCACCCAAAACATGCCCCTGGCTCACAGAGAGGGCCGGACCGTTTCCCCTCCTTATAGTGTTCTCTGACGTTCTGAACATGGCTCTTTAGGTTGGAGCACAGTAAGAGTGAAGGAGTCACCAGAGAGAACATATTTCTTGCACGTGAGACATAAATGCGCATGCCCTATTAGGGGGAATTACACACGTGGCTTCAACAAGAAGGACTATCCTACCATGTTGAGTATGGTCAGCACGTAGGTGGTGATATTTTCGTGGCCGTGGTTCTGCATCATCTTTCTGTCGACGACCACCAACGTCTCCACGTTCAGCTCTTTGTTCCTATGGGACTTCAGCAGAGAGCGCTTATGCCGTAAGCAAGACGCGTACTCGTCAGGCAGGACAAAGAGGTCCTCCTTGGGAGGCTTGGGCATGTCTATGGAGGGGATGTTCCGAGAACAAATGAAAGCAAAAGCCGTCACCCCCAAACCAGCAGTGGAACTTGTTATATAGAAACTGGATTTGCAAAATGAACCTTCATGTATGAACGATATAACCCTTAAGACTCTGTGATACAAAACTTGTACCAAAGTGGGACTTGAGATGTAAATAAATTTCGTGTAACCTAGATGTGATGGAAGCCATCACTGTGTCTACCTCTGTGTAAATTTGTCCGGATTTAAAACAAAGAGAGAGGACCCCTAAGCTCTCATGTTCTAGCCGCAGAAGCACAAAGCTCAAAGACCATTGGCATAAGGATTCAGGACGGGGCCTCTGCAGAACGTTTACTAACAAAGCGGTAGAAGCAACAGTCACAGAACACAGTGCCATCTTGCCTCGTTTGCTTATTTGGAAGATTTTAATGGCTTGATTCTTCTTAAAACTGATTCCCATGTCTGGATGCATAACTGGTTTGCCTGTCGTGTTTCAAATGGGTTACAAACTACGTGACACAGATCCACTTCATGGCAGAGCTGAATTTCCTAGAAAGCACCCTAAATATTTACCTCATTTAATTACAAGACAAAATATACTCTGTCCTCTTGGAGCCATTTACAAATAGTTTGGGCATTTATAATCGGTAAGTTAACACTGTGTTAAAGGAAATTAGGTTGAGTGATGCCTCAGAAAAGCTTTTCATGTGAATGTAGACCTTAAATTGCCCATAGATCTAGGTGGCACTAATTCAGAGCTATGCCAACTCTTTTCACAGCCTGTGCAGCTAGAAGATGCTATTTTGTTTGACTGGCACCCACATCCGGTGCATTTTATCTCTTTGCTAAAATACTCTCAAACCTAAACGAACCCCGTGGACGATAATCACGGCTCTGGCCAAGTAATTAAAACACTCATCGCGTGCCACAGACCTTGATAATAAGAGCCGTCTCTACGCCTGCTCCAGGCACAGATGGGGCCACAGAGGCACAGGGAGGGAACGTCACTTGCTCACAATCCCTCCCTAGAAAGTGTCAGAAGTGGGTGTCCAATCTGGCAGCATGGTCCCAGAGCTTGTGGTTCAGCTTCATCCTTGATTTTAAGCAAATCAGTCTGCCTTTGATGACCCCTTCCCACAGGTGCCTAAACATACTCCCCAAAATGCCCATTTTCTAAACCAGAGACTCCAGTGGGAAGAATCTTTGTACGTGGGAGCCCCACAGAGGCAGAAGGGTGGGATTCCTGCAGGGAAGCGCACAGCCCCGTGAACATCGAAACATCCACGCACAGAGAGTGGAGGTCTCAAGAATGACAGGCTTCAGCCTGGAAGCAGCGAGCGCCACTTTGCCAGTCACATGCCTCCTGGCCACGCACAGAACTGCCGTGTGCTGAGCAGGGAAGGGACAGAAATCTCTGGCAAACCAAACCCCACCATCTGGATCACTAATGTCTTCCAAGAGGCGCTTTGTGACCCTTTCCGTCTCACCTCTGATTATGACTGCCCGGCCCCGGCCCACACAGCCGACCCCTCTGCTGCAGTCCGTCCAGGCAGCCCCAGGCAGCCAATGCTGATGCTGATACCCTGTTCCGATACTCGTTCCAACTCTGTCTCCCTGATGCTTCAGACTCCTGTTCCCCTCCATTTGCTCCCAGCCCGTTCTTCCTGCTGCTGACCGAACCCCGACTTAGTCGATCTGGGTTTGAGTTTTTCACGTGAATGTAGCGCAAGGCTTTTATCTACAGGACACTGCGTTCAGACGACACACAGGTGCTGACAGTTTAGTAGTACTTGCTGCTCTTATCGCCGTCATTCGCTCTATTCCACCTGCAACATGACCGTCTCCATTTTAGGGTGCTGGCTCCAGCAGCCAGTGAAACCAGCGGGGAAGAAGGGCTGGCAGAAGATGGGTTCATGGGGGGAAGCTTAATGCATCCAGGGGCGCTGGAGGGGAAGCTGAGGGACGCGAGGGAAATTCCAGAAAACACTGACCTCCCATTCCTGAACTGTGAGAGACTCCCACATAAAATGTGACTATCACATCACCTCCTGAGTGTTCACTACATAACAAAGGACTTCCACAAAGCGCTGGTGATAAATTGTGGGCAAATTAGGTCATGCCTAGCCTGTCCTTTTGATGTGGTGGAGTAGAGAATATAAATATGTATGGAGATAAATTACCTTGCAGAAAACTATGTGGGCTTTCATAAATCTAGACCTCAAAACGATAGAATTACTGAGAAGACATGCCAGGTTCTTTTGAAGACATCCAGTGGATTCTGCATTTCTGGGCAGTATGTCATTTCATCTGCCCAGGGAACGGTTCTTTTAAACAAAAAACCTACCATGATCTGTCCATCCACCATGAGAGACGGTGCATAGTGAACACACAGACGATGGAATCATCATGTAAGTTTAGCAGACGGTCTGTTAATCCCACCTCATAGACAGACTATTCTGAAGAACATTTAAAACATTCCACGGGCTTACATAAAGGTCCGAATGGGTAAATGCACAAAAGGAATCGCCCTTACATACATTTCTTGCGTCTTCCACAGAAATGTTGCTTTGGTGGGTGCCGGAGGTTGAAGCCGCCTCGCAGGTGTGGATTCCCCAGCTCCCGATCCCTCTCGGTCATGACAGCCTGGGGAGCCCCCGGAGCCCGCACTTCTGCTGATCTCTTGTACAGTATGTGGGAGGGGGGCCCAGCCCCAGTGGGGTCCTGCAGTCTCCCCGCTAGGTGTGAAGGAAGCGGCTTTAGGAAGTAATCTGCTTCTTGTGTTCTTATCATGCCAGACTGGAAACAGAGAGAAAAAGATAAAGTGCATTTATACCATCTGACCAGAGGACGCCCCCTCTCCCAGCATCACCTCTTTCTCACTCCTTCACAAGCACGCTCTTCCCTCCAACACCTGGGCTCACCCATTGCTGAGCCTTCCCATCTGCATCCACTCAGGAAGATCTGTGTGCAGGTGTTCCACGACGTGATGCCAGGAACAGAGGGAGCTCCCAATATACTAACGAGGGGATTCAGATCACATGATGGAGGAGAAAGCTCACCTACACAGACTCAGATATTAGGGGGGGTACACGGGAAGCCCCACACAGGAAGAGAACATTTCAATCCTAACAGAGTCATTTGTGCAACTTCTTTCAAACTTGAGTATTTTGCGACACTTGATATAAAAGGGTAACTTAAGAATAACCGAGAAGAAAGCACAAGAGAATTTACTGAGGATATCAGGAAAGTCTTTCTCAGCAAGGTATCATGGAAACAGGAAAAAAAACTAACTCATAAAAACACTAAAAATGTCTGCAGAGCAAACGTAGCATAAAGAACACTAAAACAATCTTAAAGGAGGGAAAACTGAGGGACTGCTTTTTACCTTTTAAAGTGACAAAGATTTTATTTATTTATTTGATAGAAAGAGAGAGACAGCGAGAGAGGGAACACAAGCAGGGGGAGTGGGAGAGGGGAAGCAGGCTTCCCGCTGAGCAGGGAGCCCGATGCGGGGCTCGATCCCAGGACCCTGGAACCATGACCTGAGCCGAAGGCAGACGCCTAACGACTGAGCCACCCAGGCGCCCCGCGCTGCACCTTTCTATTTCCTCACCCTCGAGAGGAGACAAATACAGAATCACAGAACTGCAGTCAGAGATTCCAGTGAGGTATCGATCATACAGACGATGTTGCCCCAAGTTGCAGGAACTCGAGACAAAATATTTAATTATGATTATCAGCTGCACACAATTATCTGATCTGTTTAATGTTGTGTACTCTTCAAATATATAAGTTCTAAGGATTCAGCTTTCTGGAATTCTTACCAAGTGCTTCTTGTAGGTGCTTCTCCAACACTGTCCAATAAGTATGACTGTATGTGGCAGCATTGTGTGCAGTAACATAAATGTACAAATAAAACTAATAAAAATAAATCATTAAAATGTTTACCAATTAATTCAGGGTAATGTTTTTAAAGGATACTTTTTTTTAAAGATTTTATTTATTTATTTGATAGAAAGAGAGAGACAACGAGAGAGGGAACACAGCAGGGGGAGTGGGAGAGGGGAAGCAGGCTACCCGCTGAGCAGGGAGCCTGATGTGGGACTCGATCCCAGGACCCCGGGACCATGACCTGAGCCGAAGGCAGACGCTTAACAACTGAGCCACCCAGGCACCCTAGTAATGGTAATTTTTAAAGATTTTTTTGTAGTATGATTTCTAAGCAAAATAGAAAAAAAAAGAAAGAAAGAAAGGTGCAGTGATTCACTTCTATTTCCAAGGTGACCTGGCTAGGAAGTGGATGGAGCGTAGGGATTCCAACAAAATCAGAATAGGCTCAGAATCTGCCCATTGATGGTTTTTATTATAAGGGTTTCCAAAAGGGATTAATTTTTAAAGTGTATAATAGGCAGTGTGATCCCAACTGTTTCCATTCTGAAAAGCATGATCTGCACTTAGAGAACCTTCCTGGGGTAAGTGAGGGCAGTTGCCGATGGCGGTGGGCGGCGGTCTTTGGGGCAAAGGCTGCGAGAGAGACCGGCTTGCATCCCCTTCAAGCTTTTAGAATCCACTGTATTTTCACATAAGTAATGTCAGGAGCATTGCTGGATTATGGGATTACAGACGATTTTTAAAACTCTTTGTAAATGTTACTCCATATTGCCATAATTGGAGAATCCCAATTAGTTGCTTCTGCACAAATATCCCGCAGTCACTTAGACCTCTCTGGTCCTGAACTACCAGTATTACAATCCTGCTGATTTTCCCCAAAGTCACTTTGGTAATTGATGACAGTGAGCGAGACACCTAGTGACTCACAGAGGCTGATGCATGCGCACCAGTTCTAAGTGTGCCTCTGATTTCAGAGCCTGAGTCTGACTCTCACTTGGTGGCGGGGTGGGGGGGTGGGGGTTGCTGTGTGTTCCTGCCCGCCAGGATGAGATTCTGTGTCGGGCTGGGCCACCCCATGTGAGTCTGAATATCTGCACATGGTGGGATGACAGGCTTGGGAAGGCACTTCTTAGATCTCAGGACAGGGACAAACACAACGCTCAGGAACAGGAGGGTTGGGGGTGGGAGTGAAGACGTTTATCAGATGATCAGAGATTAAGCATTGGCCCCGGAGTTCCTGAGGGTAAACGTGGCCAGTCATCAAGGAAGTCATCAGCACCATGGGGGGCAGACCTCCCAGGGCCCAAGTGCCACCTGGCCATGGAAAGGCTGAATACCTGGGATTTACGGCCTGCATCGCAGAGGGGGAGGAGGCGCCCCTGGCGCAGTGCTCTACATGAGTAACCTGGGAATCTCTGTGTCCTCTAGAACTCTACCAGCGCAACTCCGTACGACCTCGCTGGAAAGTTCACAGTTCTATCAAGGAACAGACAAGCGTGAAAGGACGTGACAGCTAGGGCCAGCGAGGTTTCTTCCTTTTTGCATTTAAACTAACCCTGGAATAACATGAGCAGTCACATGCACTCACCCTTGCGTAATAACACCACCCAAAGAGGTTTTCCACCTTTGAAAGTAACTAGTTCAAGTATTAAACGTAAAAAAAAAAAAAAAAAAAGAATTCTTTTCTCACCTTAAAAAAACCTTTTCTGATATGTAAACTACTCCTTGCCTTTCTAATCACCTCTGGGAAGACCACGAGCTCCTTGAGAACGTGGAGTCAGTATCAAATCAGCACACCTCACTGGAGGCCCCGCTGACTCAGAGAGCGGCCCGAGGAGTCCGACGCCCAAGCATGCGCACCCAAATCCAGCAAAGCTACCTGTCTGACCTTCAACAGTTTACTCAGCCTATCTGTGCTATGTTGTCCTGGAGGAACTGGAGATAAAGCTTGTTGCCTGTCATGAGTTTGTAGGACTTAACAACGAACGTATTTCAAAAGCATGACCCACAGAAAACATGCAAAACGATCTGCTTCCGCGCTAAAACACCTGCGCCCTCTGACAGCTGTTCCAGTTCAAAAGTGACTTCTGCTTTCTCCCCCAGGTCCAGGCTCCATTACGGTGCCTGGGGCTGAGAGGACCGGATCCTCAGGCAAGAGGGATCTGATGCAGCTGGAAGGATTCCTAGTTTTCATTAACAAAGTAGTCAATCCCCAATTTCATTAAATGCAGAGAATATAAGAACTGATTAAGACTGATGTTTTGATTTCCCTTACATTCAACAGATACTGAAAAATACAGAAAAAGTAACTCTATTATCTTGCTGCATCATTAGTTTGCCGGCTTACTTAAAAGGTTAGATAAATCATGGAAGATTAATGCTGTCTGCTTATTAAAGCTGTTCTTTATTGAACCAAGAATATTTATTTGGAGACTCATCAAATGTCCAGTGTACCCTGCCCACAGTAACCACAGGGATGTCAGCTGGGTGCATTATTAACCAGGCATACAGAAAAAGGCCAGGGCCCTCCAAACTTTGCAAAGGAGCACTCCTGGGGCCTGGATCTCTCCCGGCCAGCTCTGTAAATCATTATACATGGGGAAATTCATCTAACGCTTGTATTGCCTTTGTAAGAAAGGAAAGAACACGTGCTAGGCTAATGCTGAGAAAATGCAGTTTCTCCCTCAGCAATGTACGTGAAGGAAACGCTGAAGCTCTAAAGTAGGAGAATTGTATTAGACTGTTTTATTCACAATTAAAACTTGCTGAATTTCTACAGACAAATCAATTAAACAGAATACACACCTACAATAGTATGAAAATGTAGTTGACATCGGAGGAGGTTTTTCAGTTAGGAGGAAGAAAGGGAATCATCCAATAAATGATTTTGAGAAAACAGGTCAGCTCTTTGGAAAAAACAAATCTAGTTTTCTTCTTCATTCTGTTCCCCAAAATAATGTCCAACAGCAACAAAGAATCACAAAAAAAGTAAAAAGATTAAATAAAATATATATTTGTAATCTTGGTGTAGAGTAGACACTTACAAACAAAGAACAAAATCAGGAAGCCATGAAGAAATGGATTGATAAAATCGGGTAAATTCGACATTGAGTATGGTGAAAAGTACCATGGAGTCAAATGACAAGTTAGGGGAAATTCTTGAATGCAAATGACAAAAATTATGATCCTTAAAAACAATCCATAAAAACTAATAAAAAATGAAGAAGTGGGCGCCTGGGTGGCTCAGTCCTTAAGCGTCTGCCTTCGGCTCAGGTCATGGTCCCAGGGTCCTGGGATCGAGCCCCGCATTGGGCTCCCTGCTCGGCGGGAAGCCTGCTTCTCCCTCTCCCACTCCCCCTGCTTGTGTTCCCTCTCTTGCTGTGTCTCTCTCTGTCAAATAAAAAAATAAAATCTTTAAAAAAAAAAAGAAGTAATTCAACTTAAAAAAATGGAAAAGAAACAAAATAGGACAAGAAAGAAAAAAGGCAACTCACAGGTGGGGAGAGGGTTATGAAAACAGGGTTTGACTGTTACTTCCAATTTTGCAAGAAGATGAAAACCACAATGAGATGCGTCTCGTCCATCCCACCGCCTGACCAAAAAGGCAGTGCATACCCTGCTACAACCAAGATGTGAGGAAAATTAGTAAACTGGTAAAGTACTTTTAGAAAGAATTGTGTCTCTCAAAATTGTAAACGCATGTACATTTGACCTAATAATTCTGCACCTAGGAATTTACCCTAAGAAAATTCTAACACATACACCCCCAAATATGTAAAATGATGTTTATCATAGTAAAAATAAATAAAATAACCTCCAAAATGAGAAATACTTGAAATGCCCCTGATGAAAGACAGGTTATCTAAATGAGACTGTATGTATTAGGAATCAGTGTCAGCATCTGAAAACAATTAGACAGTTATTGATATAGAATTATACCCAATTTTTTCCCTTTCTACTCCTAATGTCCTCCATGCTATTCCTTATGTTCCACAAATAAGTGAAACCATATAATAATTGACTTTCTCTGCTTGACTTAAAAATGAAGGGGGGAAATCAGAGGGAGAGATGAACCACGAGAGACTATGGACTCTGAGAAACAAACTCAGGGTCTTAGAGGGGAGGGGGGTGGGAGGATGGGTCAGCCCAGTGATGGGTATTAAGGAGGGCACATATTGCATGGAGCACTGGGTGTTATACGAAAACAATGAATCGTGGAACACTACATCAAAAACTAATGATGTACTGTATGGTGACTAAGATAACATAATAAAATTAAAAAATAAGAATTATAGCCAAATTTATTTAGTGAGAAAAGTAAAGTGCAGAACTATAGTGATATTAGTCAGTGCTTTCTGTAAAAAAAGAAAAAAAGTTGATAGGTTTATATCATTATATATCTATTTATAAAAGCTGTCCATAAAATGGAGTATTACTTAGCTATAAAAAAGAATGAAATCTTGCCATTTGCAACATGGATGGACCTAGACGTTATCATGCTGAGTGAAATTAGCCAGGAGAGAAAGACAAAGACCATATGATTTCACTTAGGTGGAATCTAAGAAACAAACAAACAAAATAAACAAATAAAAAGCACAAAGAGACCCATAAATACAGAGAACACACTGATGGTTTTGAGAGGGATGGGATGGGAGGATGGGCAAAATGGATGAAGGAGAGTGGGAGATCCAGGTTTCCAGTTATGGAATGAATGAGTCACAAGGGTGAGAGGCACAGCATAGAGAATATAGTCCCTGGTATTGTAACAGTGTTGTATGGTGACAGGGGCAGCTACACTTGTGGTGAGCACCGAGTAAATTACAGAAATGTAGAATCACCGTGTTGTACACCCGATGTTAATGTATCATTGCGTGCCAACCGTACCTCAATACATAAAAATCAAGGGGTGCCTGGGTGGCTCAGTATGTTAAGCATCTGCTCAGGTCATGATCTCAGGGTTGTGAGATGGAGCCCCGGGTTGGGCTCTGCACTGGGTGCAGAGTGTGCCTAAGATTCTCTCTCTCCCTCCCCCTCTGCCCCTCCCCATCTCCATTCCTATAAATAAATAAATAAATAAATAAATAAATAAATAAATAAATAAATATTAAAATAAAAATAGCTGTCCATAAAAGTTGCATGAATCAAAAAAATCATATGGAAATTAAGAAGAGATGTACAAATGTCCAGGAACAGAGCCTGTTTCTCCTGCAGTGTGACAGATCCCCATCAAACTCATTCCAAAAGTACCTCAGGTGACTCCATGAGCCCTCTGCAAGAGAGCTAGCTATCAACCAATATGTAAAAATGTGATTCAGTTCATTAGGATAAAAAGCATTTCATTTCCCAACTAATTTAAATTTACCCTCCTCTGTGTTTTTTCCAAAAGCATCATTTGTTTGGGGAAATATTCTACACATTTTAGTCTTCTTCGTGACGTTTTAGACACATAAGTCAATTGCAACTTTGACAGAACTTTTATAGAAGCCAAACTCTGCTTTTTATTTCCTTATAACCTCAGGATCAAACAAGAACCTGCCCCAGGTCAGTCCATTCTTTGTCATAAGCCTGAGACCACAGGAAGTCTTGCTGCGTAACAATTTGTGATGTTTTGAAAATTGCAATTCACTCAAAATCTTCTAAAAAGGTAAACACACCAAGAGGTTCTTTCTCCGTGAGATGTTGCACCTGATACTTTTTACCCCATCCCTGCTACACCTGGCTTGGGCCCTGGGCTTCTTCAACCCTCTTGCCTGCAAGGACAAGGGATCTAATGCGCTGGTCACAGGAATCACCCATCATACTAAACCCACTAAAGTTCAGGCTTCAAAATGTAGCCACTCACTCAGCTATAAAACCGGTCCCTGGTTGCCTTCCTATTGCTCATCTGTCATTTCAGAAGACTAACATTCGGACACTTGGTACTTTGCTAAGGTTAAGGCTATGTACAACAAGTCTTACTAGGGGTGGCATAAGTCCCAATCATCACAATCCACCACGAAGACTGAGTCCAGGTTTCTCCCAAACCCCAGTTCCTACCACAGTGCTGTCAGGTCAGATCCCTGCCCCCTGAACACTTGCTGCCTGGGTGTGGGAGGAAAGGAAAGACTGCAGAAGTTGTCAGCTGGAGGCTGACTGGGCCGACTGGGCACTGACTGGAGGCTGACTAGAGGCTGGTGGGAGGCTGATGGAGGCTGATGGAG
>NC_058409.1:147054902-147066997 GCF_002201575.2 Neomonachus schauinslandi
GCTGACTAGAGGCTGGTGGGAGGCTGATGGAGGCTGATGGAGGCTGATGGAGGCTGACTAGATTAGGCACAGAAGGGTGGCCTTCCAAGGAGGGGAATTTTTCTATGTCTTTCTCCATTTGCATGATGGAAACAAATACATCCTTGGTTGACTTCTCTCTGGATCTTGTAACCTGGACAAATTGGGCCAGTGTGACAACTAGCAGAGTGGGACAAGTGCTACCTGGTAAAGTGCCAACCACCTACACTCCCCACACAGCTCACCCCTCACAGGAAGGGTGAGCACCACTGCGCACACCTGTGCCTTTAGCCAATCAGGCTTTGGGTGAATTTTATTTATTTTTTAATTAATTGATTTTTTTTTAAAGATTTTTTATTTATTTATTTGAGAGAAAGAGAGAGACAGAGAAACAGCATGAGAGGGGAGAGGGTCAGAGGGAGAAGCAGGCTCCCCGCTGAGCGGGGAGCCCGATGTGGGACTCGATCCCGGGACTCCGGGATCATGACCTGAGCCGAAGGCAGTCGCTTAACCAACTGAGCCACCCAGGCGCCCCTTAATTAATTGATTTTTTAAAGATTTATTTATTTATTTCACAGAGAGAGAGAGAGAGCAAGCACAAGCAAGGGTAGCTGCAGGCAGAGGGGGAAGCAAAGAAGCAAAAAAGAAAAAGAAAATCAAATTAAACCCGAAGTAATTAGAAGAAAAGAAATAATAAGAATTAAAGCAGAAATCAATGAAATTAAAAATGAAATCAATAGAGAATATCAATCAACCCAAACTTGGTTCTTTTAGAAATGGTGAGATATACTCATGCTGCACTTAGAGAAATTTCAAGTCCTGAATGCTTTCCTATTTAAAAATAAAGAAGATAAATATCCCTTTATTTTTTATTTTTTATTTTTTTATTTATATATAAAAATAAAAAGTAAAAAAATAAAGGGAGCTTGGGTGGCTCCCTTGGTTAAGCTTCAGACTCATGATTTAGGCTCACGTCATGATCCCATGGTTGTGGGATCAAGCCCCGAGTTGGGCTCCACGCTCAGTGCAGAGTCTGCTTGAGGTTCTCTCCCTCTGCTCTCCCCCCCAGCTCACATGTGTGCTCTCTCTCTCTCTCAAATAAATCATTAAGTAAAATCTTTAAAAAAATAAAGAAGATGAGCAAACAGCATTCACTCAAAAACTTTTTAAAAATGCAATGAATGATTACCTAGAAACTAGAAAGTCTAATTAAAATAAATTAATTCAGAATATAGGAATTGGTAAATAGTAGAACCAGGTGATTCTTAAACAAAAGAATTCTAATAATCCAAGATCTGGGTTTTAGAACAAAATGAGCACACCTCATGAAAATGCAATGGGGATGAAAAAGGCCAGGAACACAGATAATAATAAGGAATATAGCACATATTTATAATAGGGGATCAAACTTCCTTTGGAGATTAAATGTCACTGTAGCATGTATTCTCAGATTTCATTAGTGAATTTGTTGTTACTATTGTGTGTATGTGAGTGTGTGTGTGTGTGTGTGCTTTTCAATTTTATGAGATATTTCAGACTAATTTATTACAGTGATTTAAGCTCCTGTTAGAGGGGACACACCTATACGTGCACTGTCCAAAATGGTGGCCCCCAAATTTTAATTAAAATGGAATGAAATTAAAAATTCAGTTCCCTATTTGCTCAACAGCCACACATAGGTATTCAAATATAAATTTAAATAAAGTTAAAATTTTAGTCTTACAATTATTCAGTAACCACATGTGACTAGTGATTACCATATTGGACAGCACAGGTATTTCTATTATGGCACAAAAAACCAGAAAGAACTATTCTAGAACAACTGGTAATAAGCAAATCTTCATGAGCTTACTTTTTAAGACTAGTTTGCCAGACACAGGAGAGGTTGCTACAACATTTCTCTATCATAGTGTATAACATACAGCTAGGAACAATCTTACAAATCACCTCCACTAACATCTTTATAGAATGGTCCCAGCTGAAATATTCAAAACACGTTATCTTAGATTGATTGCTTAATTTGATTAATTCTGATTGATACAAAAATATCTGAACTAAGAACAACTCAACCTAAAATTCTCAGATCTGTTTCTGTACATTTCCAAGACACAAAGAAATAGTTAAGCAAAGTCATTGAGTCAAGGCATTGAATATAGTGCTGTTACTCAATATGACCAAAATACCATCAATTAAACATTCTACTAGATTCCCCTCAAGAGATGTATAACATTTAGACATGGATTAAATTCCATGGGGGGACAAACTCACAGTCCTTCTCATCCAAGGAGTGTGTAGTAGGTTTGTTCATTCATTCACTCACTCATCCATTCATTCATTCATTCGATGAATATTTGTCGATGGCCTATTATGAACCAGACACTCTTCTAGACAATCCAGCTCTAACTATGAACAAAATAGATAAATATAACGGCCTCTTTGGAGTTTAAATTCCAGTGTAGGTATGAGGGGAGACTACACAGTACACATAAAAAAATCCTAAGAAGTTAAAAGGCAATGTGTCAGTTCTTCCCAACTTGATCTAACAATTTAATGCAACTCCAATCAAAATTCCAGCAAATTATTTTGCAAATACCAACAAACAGAATCTGAAGTTTATATAGCATGGCAAAAGACCCAGACCACCCAAGTCAATATTGAGGGGGAAGAACAACGTTTTAGGCTTGACCCTAGCAACTTCACAGCTTCTTATAAAGCTACAGTAATCAAGTCAGTGTGGTACTAGAGAAAGCAGAGACAGATGCATCCACGGAACAGCTTAGAGAGCTCAGAAACAGACCCATGTAAGTGCAGGTACGCATCTCTGGCAAAGAAGCAGAGGTAACACAATGGAACAAAGACAGTTCTTCCAAAAATGGTGCTGGAACAACTGGACAACCACATGCAAAGAAATGAATCTAGACACAGACTTAAATCTCTCGCAAAAATTAACTCAAAATGCATTACAGACCTTACTATAAAACTGCTAAAAGATGACCCAGGAAAAAAAACCTAGATGACCTTGGGTATGCAATGACTTTTTAGATACAACACCAAAGACATGATCGATGAAAGAAAAAAAAAAAAAGGGAGAGAGAGATTTTAGCGCTGCCAATCAAGATGGCAGTAGGTGTTTCTAAAGAAGCTGCAGAGAGAGGAGGCGGCGTGCAAACCTCTGTGCTCGCTGGGAAAGAAAGAGCAACAGGTCAAGGGCAATGTGGGGAAGTCACAGCAGAGCTGGACAGCCGCTGCTGGGGTCGTCCCGGCAGAGAAGTGGGTCACAGTCACGGTGCGGGGTGGGCGCACGTGTTTCTCATGAGACATCATGGGTCCCCGGGGTGTCGTCACCTGGGTCTACAAGCCATGTTTTGTGCTCACACTCAGTCCCTCCGATGGCACCCTTCGCTCTGCACCACAGGCTGCCGGCTCCAGGCGAATCCTGACACGAGCTTATCAGGCAGACCCTGAGCCCACGCATCAGCTGTTTTCCTTACCTGACTCTGCCCCTGGAAGTAGCTCTCTCCCCAACTGGACATCTAGTCCCTCACGATGGCACCCCTTCAGCTCCAGGTTCCAGGCTGGTCACATCTTATTTCTGTTAATCATATTAAAATCGGCTGTATTGATTACTGATCACCTACCATGGCCCTGCCTCAGTTCCAAGAACTGGATGCTGTATCACTGTCAATAACCCTCAAAACAGACTTGCAAGGCAGGGATTTGGGGGGGATAAAGAAATAGAGCTTGAACATCCCAAATGTCCATCCACAGGTGAATGGATAAAGCACGCACAGCATGCGCTTACCACGGGAACGGGGAGCTGATGAACACAGTGGGGGTCCGCGCGCATCAGGCGCATCACAAGGAGCCGGAGCAAATGACCCGTATTGTGTGAGTCCATTTCTAAGAAAGGTGCGGAACAGACACAGCTGTGATTCGGGAAGCAGATCAGGCTGCGGTGGTGGGGCTCTGGCGGGGGGGTGGGACGAGGCCTTGGGGCGCACTGATCTCACAACCAGGGCGGCACAGCTCCGAGGCCCTCGGAAGGGTCCACGCTCACAACGGAACCCAGAGCAAGAAATGAGGCCAGAGACCGCACCTGCCCAGGAGCAGGGCGTGTGTCCCGCTCCTCCCCAGACAGGGTGGGTGTCCTCAGCCTGAGAGAATCTGGCTGTCTTCTTTCACCAAGGCCACTCGGAAAGGAGACTGAGATTTGAAACCAGCTGTTTGTTCACCTGTCTCACCCCCGCTGCCACCAAATGGGCAGCCGGCAAGGTAGGGACCAGGAGCCTTCCACCTGCCCGCCCACGACAGGACCGGACCGACTCTCCCTGAGGACACGGTCCACGGGTTGGGGGATTGATTATCCACATATCCAGCCATGCTCTTCAAAACCGTCTGTCCCCGAGAATCCTCCGAGTGGCCCACTGAAACCCATGCCCCCTCCCCAAGCTCTGAGTCAGCAGGTCTTAGGGGAGGGGTTCGTGTGTTTAAAAAGATTCACACACACTGCTTGTGGCAGGAGGACCAAGGCCCCTACCCCCTGTGCTCATCCGCCTTCCCCGACTTGCAGCCCTGCTCTCAGGGAGCAGGACAGACAGGGCGCCTGCAGGATAACGTGGTGGCCGGATGTCTCCTGTACAATGAACCACTTGCTAGGATACCGTTGGAATTTGTGTTGAATTGTTATACATACGTTTCCTCATTTTCAAGCCAGTCCCAATGAGACACCCATATTTTCTGGTGGCAAAATGATAGACATCAAACATAATCCCAAGTACAACAAAATGCACTGAGTCCCCTGGGGCAAGCCCGAAGCTAGGGCAGGTAACAGCTGTTGGAACGCAGGGCTTGGAGTGGTCACCTGGGCCCGCGCTCTGTGTTTGACATGTGATATTCCAGCCAGTTCCCGTGAATGCCCGTTACAATGGACTCGACCTGACCATTCACAGGCTACAACTGTTACACATGCCGGAGTCGCCAGGGGACCACAAGGTTATAGCTGGTCCTATTTCCAGGCGGTCAGCTGAAACTGTAGAATCATTACACAATGTGGCAATGCGTATTCAGGTGGTCTTTTTTAGATGCCTTCTGAATACGCTGTTATCAAGAACTTAGGAAACAAATACCACCTTTTTTGTTTTTTCCTTTTTTTAGAAAGAAAGCATTGGCAACACCATGGCAAAATCAGTCATGAGCATCGAGGACCCTGCTCTGTGGGTCCTCCAACAGCATCATCATATGATCACAGGATTGCAAGGGACTCACTTCTAGAGAACTCGGGCTGGTCCCTCACTTCCAGAGTAACAAAATAAAACAAAACAAACAAAAAGCAACAATAACGTAAAGAAACCAGGCCTAGGTCGGTTCCTTCATGTGACCCCAGCGGGCTTCTCTCAACCTCACCGGGCGGCCCGCCATCACCCTTGCCAACCAGGGAGCTAAGGACTCACTCCCCACTACGGCTCAGGGACAGCAAGTCCACATAAGCCCAGGCACACTCTCCCCTCCTCTCCTGCGGCCACGGAAACAACCCGACCAACCGCCTAAGCATGCGACCCTGGAGTAGAACCCAGATATTTTTTTATTTAAATTCAATTAGCCAACATACAATACATCATTAGTTTTTGGTGCAGTGTTCGGCGATTCATCAGTTGCGTATAACGCCCAGTGCTCATCCCTTCACGTGCCCTCTGTCATGCCCATCCCGCAGCTGTTTTGAATCACATCTTTACATTCTTGTGAATTGAGTGGATGTGACTTCTAATTTAGCCTCCTCTATTACTGGAATCACTTCCATTCTCTCCACCAAGTATCCCCAGAGGCAGGGGAGGCTCACTTATGTTATCTGCCCCATAACTGTGCTCACGAGGACTTGAGACCTTGATGCTAACCTTGCAGGGGCCGGGGCCTTCCGTAACCTCAGCAGAGACGTATCACGGTTCAGTTTGACCTTTACATACTTGGAAGTTGTTACAATACTTTTAGAAATATCTGCCCAAAGAGTTTCTCAAATAGATGATTTACAACTTACTGCTAAGGACAAGGAAACTGAGAGTCAGGTAATAGAGGATGAGGGCCATACCACTGCCCTAAACTTGAAATAATCTGAATAATCCAGGGACCCTCATGACACAAGCCGACTCCTTTACACCACAATGCGTACACTTAGAACAACGATGACTGAAGACTGCGTGGCCCCCCGGCACATCCCCTCTCCCACAGACACCCACCCATGTGCCGAAGCTCGTGGGCATGCTCAACTCCACATGTGTAAGTGTAAGATATTGCTTAAAAGTGATTAAAATACAGGTAAGAGTAGGGTGCCTGGGTGGCTCAGTCGGTTAAGCGACTGCCTTCGGCTCAGGTCATGATCCTGGAGTCCCGGGATCGAGTCCCGCATCGGGCTCCCTGCTCGGCAGGGAGTCTGCTTCTCCCTCTGACCCTCCCCCCTCTCATGCTCTCTCTATCTCATTCTCTCTCAAATAAATGAATAAAATCTTTAAAAAAAAAAATAAATAAAATACAGATAAGAGCTTGAAACACAGTAGATGATCAATACACAAGATCTTGAGGGGCCTGGGTGGCTCAGTCGGTTGAATGTCTGACTCTTGATTTCAGCTCAGGTCATGATCTCAGGGTGGTAGGATCAAGCACCATGTCTGGCTCCCTGCTCAGCAGGGTGTCTGCTGGAGATTTTCTCCCTCTGCCTCTCCCCCTGTTTGTGTTTTCTCTATCTCAAATAAATAAATAAATCTTAAAAAACAAAACAACAAAAAAACAAAACCTCAATATCCCTGCTCAGATCACAGACCTAGTCGTTACAGGGCAGCTCCGGGGCCTGTGGAGTTATTCATGTTCAGGTTACCACCTCCACCACCCCCCAAAATCCAACAGATTGAAAAGTTTCTAAAAGGAGATTTTTTTTTTTAATATTTTATTTATCTGCCAGAGAGAGCACAAGCAGGGGGAGCAGAGGGAGAGGGAGAAGCAGAATCCCCGATGAGTGGGGAACCTGACGTGGGACTCGATCCCAGGACCCCGGGATCATGACCTGAGCCGGTCAGAAGCTTAACCAACTGAGCCACCCAGGCGCCCCGTTTTTTTGTTTTTTGTTTTTTTTAGTCAGTATATATGAATGGGTGTGTGTGTGTTTTGTTGGCAAAAACAATTCCTGGCAAGTTATATTGTTTCTTCACAAAAGAAACTGTAAGAAGAGAATGCCCCAGGACGAGTTCTCTCAGTTCCTTCCAGGTGAGACATCACCTCTCTCGCTCAGCAACAGCTGTTATCACGATGCTTCTGAAGATGCCTTTCTGTCAATTTTCCACGTGCGGCTTTGGCTCAAGCGCACTGAAAGGAAATAATGCTGTTAGAAATACTGCTGTCGTGTCCACAGAGAATGCATGGGGCCCAACGGCTGTGACCCGGGCTGAACAAAGGGGGACAGACACGATTTATGATCTTCAACTTCTGTAGCCTTCCTTGATTAATTTTGGATTAAAAAAATGCTTCTAACATATGTTCTATGTCTCTCTGTCTTTCTGTTTTTTTACTGCTAATTCATATAATCCTGTGAGCTGATAAGCACAAGCTATAACAGACACATAGGCCCTCCAGAGTTCTCAGGGTTCATGGCTTTCTGAGCGAGAGTGTGGAGAACTGCAAGCTGCCCCCAGTGCTTGCACCCAAGTGATTAAACCCAGGTGCTGTACATCCAAGTTTTTCTAGTCCTGACAAGATCCAATGTTGCCCAACCAATTAAACTCCAAGGATATAGACAGACAATGGCCCTGTGTAGGAGCATGGGTGCTGGATGGAAGGCCCATCATGTGTTCTGCGATCCAATGGGCATGTCTCAGGACCCAGGCTCTGATCCTTGAAGGATAGCAGCTTTGGACAGGTTACATAATCTGTCTGATCCTCAGACTCCCCTTATACAAAATGAGAATAAAAACTCTTCTCAACAGATGTTAATAAAATGAAATGCAATAGTAATGCAGGCAATGAATCTACATGCAGAAATTCCTGACATACAGTCGGTGCTTATCAGTTACCTTCCCTATTTATAATGGTTCCATTTTCATGTTTCACTTAAAACCATGAAATTACATCAGTGACACATACTTTAATGTACATGTTCCTATGAGAAAGCAGAATTCACCATGTGTTTTCTCCATAACAACCAAACATGGAATACAGTTTGTGTGTAGGCCTTTTCAAAATGATGACACATTGGTACCAGGGTACACAGAGTATTGGAAGAACTGCAGGTTCCAATTTTTCCCAAGCTCTGGTTTAGGAGTTGGAGAAAAGCAATGGGTAGGCCAGAAAAGAAAAACAGTGCGATACACCGTGTTTGCGTGAAAGCATCCCCGTGCACCATGCTGTCTGCTTACCATGAACAGAGGATCCACCATACCCCAAGAACCACCAAGCAAGTCAAAGCCTAAGGATGTGTTTGCTTTTCCCATGAGACAAAAAAATATTACCAGAGGCTACCGTCTGGGCACAAGCTGATCATCTGGGCTATAAGATGATTAACTTGACAAGAGAGTAGGAGGAATGTGTGGATGGAAGGTGAATTATAGCCCCATGCTCACTGGGTAGTTGTGCTCATCATAACAGGAATTCCCCCCCAGAGCGCCCAACTAAACATGATGGCAATGGCAGCCAGACTCTTTGATACTTCTAGGTCTCTCTGTTTTCCCAGATATAAGAATAAACTGTGTTTTATGCTGATGGACTCTACAAGGCTACCCACATGTACTCTGTGTCCACAACAGCAGAGTCTCGGCCGCTCCATCCCCTGCAAGAGCCCGAAGGCCACACATTTGACAAAGGGCAGATAATAGGGCTGAAGCCAGAGAAAGCAGAAGTTGGTTGTGGTTGACTTTGAAACCAAGATCAAACAAAAATGACCTCTTGAAAGTCTCTAAATTGAATCCATTTCACAGCACACGGGCTGACAATGAAATCTGAGCTGTGAATAATTGCCAGATGAGAGGATTAATTTGCAAAGGATACAACAGAACGTGATACCATCTCAGAATGTAACTAATATGCTTGGCCCTCCTGGTTTGATTCAGACGTTGGATAGAACGGATATTCGCTCCTGATCTTGTTACCGCATACATAGCAGTTTTATTACAGTATATGTATACAAATTGAATGTAATTCACTGGTTTATATGTAACCAAGGACTGCCTCTCAACAATTTAATTTTAGGCTATGGGCCTTAAGACACTTTTACTAAATTGCAATCTGTGACTTCGTCAAATTATTCTTACTGATATGGATCACATTTTAAGACATCAGTGCCCACATCAGTTCACACCCTGTGCATTCCCTATACACCTAAAGGCACAGACGTCCCAGGGACACTGAACCTTCCTGTGAGACTGAAGCTGGGTTGGCCAGTTCTCAGCCCCGGGTGCACATATGGGACTCCACCCTGCGGTGAAGCTGGGGTTTTAAGTTTTTAAATAAATGTAAGGACGGTTTTCATTAGCAAATGGAAATGTAAATTTTGCATGATCCAGCCTGTATTTAGAACCAAAATACAAAGAAAACTGCTGCCCCACAAAGTCCCTGCAACTCCTATAACCTGGGGATTCAGTTCTTCCAAGACACTAGACTGGAGCACATTTCAAATATGTGGGCATTAGCTATCTTCCGAAAATCTGATAAACCAAGCAGCTCTAGTTCTTCCTCTGGTAGAGAAAAACGTGATGCACGTTATCACTATCCTTTCAGAGGGTTGACAACAGGGAACTTGAAGGTGTTGGGGATTGGTAAACTCAATTTTATTAGAAAGAATAAGCCCATAAGCTGCTCCCCAGTGGATAACAGACTGGATTACCGGAGGCAGAGGTAGGACATTATGATTGATATTAGACCAAGGAAAGTTTTTATATAGTAAACATAATTATGTACCAAAGCAATATTCAAAATTCAGAATAACGATACCGAATGGTAAAGGAAAGGTTAACTTATAGTATTGACCCTCAGAAGGAACATGCAATGGCTTACGTTTCTGCATACGCTCGGTTACTTGGCACAGTGCTTATACATTTACACGTTCACTATTTACTCTCCCAAATCTTGCACACACACATGCACATCTCAGCTGGTCAAGGAACTGAGTTGTAAAATAGCCTAGCTTCTCTTCTGGCTTTTTATTCTGCAGTCCATCACTCTTCGTTTTATTACCTAATGAGGACCTGCAATGGGAATAGTCAAAACTGGCTCAGCTTTAGTGAGAGATAATCTCTGCAAATAAAACAAGGTTTATGGCTCCTTTGGCTGTTGCAGGGGGAATGCAGAGGCAAAATGTCAGCTATTCTGGGCACTTTCCTCATTTATGATACTTTATTAAGCACAGAGTAATCTCCCAGGTATTGAGAAAGGACAATGTAAATGTGTGGGCGTAACCCATGCTTCTAAAAATTGCATAAACTACACTCTTGCATTTTAAATCGCTTGCTCAAACGATACGTCTTTTTATCATCCCAAGTGCTTTCAATAAGTCACCCAAAAGGTTTCACTGTAAATGAAATATATTCTGATTCTATTCCCATTTCATCTGTGGGGCTTCGCTGAAGGTCAATGTAACTCCATCTCCAACCTGACTTGAACCTGCTTGCACTGCAACGTGGGCAGTTAAGTTGCTAGTTAGGTTTGTAACCACATTTTTTAGTGGAGTAACGGGGGAGGCTGGGGAGAAAAGAACATGCTCAGCTCCTACTGTGCACCAAGCTCTGAGCTGCGTGCTGGGGGCTTTGATGCAAAGAGCGTATCACCCCATCTTCCTGCAACATGGTGACATGGATGTTATTCACAAATTAAGGTAGTGCAGAGTACTGAGCCTTTGGGCCAGTAAATGTGAGAAATTCCAAGTGAACAACACCTCTGTGACTCCAATGGCCATGTTTTTTCACTACGTTTCCAATTTGGTTATCTTACTTAAGCAGTCATTTTATTCTGTTTCTTGTTTGAATGTCTGTCTAAATAGAGATCCTTCCTCGCACGTAGACAGTTTGTGTTCTTTTACTCATTTGCTTCCCAGGAGGATTACCACAGCCTCGAAACTGTAGGTGTTCCAGTGCTTACTGACTGGCTTCGTTCAGGATTGTAATTTTTTAAATGCTTAATGCTTAAATGCTTAATATTTAATTTATCTCAACTAACTTAACAGAGTAGAAATGGAATTTTTTTTTTTTTTATTTTAGGGTAAGTGCCAAAATTTCGTCCCTAAAAGTTCATACAGAATAAGTCCGCTACATCACTTTTTGTGACGGATTCAAGGTGGTTTAAGACTACTGTTCCTCAGAAATCCTCATGCGCAACAGGCAATCCCCCCGGTCATAAGCCTGATAACTAAAGAAGACATGTGTCCAAGACACAGAGACACAATTATGTCCCTATGTTCACACAATAAGGTCTAAAAAGCTAAGAGGTGGACAAAACCACTGTTTTTTGAATTGTACTTTACACAAGTCATATCATATCCTATCACCCAAATACATCGCAATGTTTCTTATTTAAAATTTGTTTAGAGATTCTGTTATGAGAGAAGTTACTCATACGGGTAGGCCTGGAAAAGTGCTCACTCACAGGGGGCCTTTCCTGAGACCATGTGAAGTGAACAGCCCCGGCATTACTCTTCCTTGCTGTGGAAGTATGTTTCCAGGACCCCAAGAGACAGGCTTGGATCCATGTGGTGATTGTATGGGAAAAGCATGCCTTCCAAAATCAACTTAGAACCATTTCTAGATAGAGCTTTTCACAGTTACTGCACCTTCTCTCTGGATACAGGAACTCTCTCCAGCATAGATGGAACTAGTATCTAAAGCAAGGACTTTTCATCCATTCATCCATCCATCCATCCATCCATTTCTCCATCCATCTGTTCATCTACCATCCATCATCCACCCTCCATCTATTTATCTGTCCATTCATCCACCCATCCACCCACCCGTCTACCCATCCATCCATCCATCCATCCATCCATCCATCCATCCATCCACCCATCCAGCCACCCATCTATCCATCCATCCATCCATCCATCCATCCATCCA
>NC_058409.1:147086997-147089246 GCF_002201575.2 Neomonachus schauinslandi
CCATCCACCCATCCATCCATCCATCCATCCACCCATCCATCCACCCATCCATCCATCCATCCATCCATCCACCCATCCCTTCACCCATCCATAAATCCATCCATCCACCCATCCATCCACCCATCCATCCATCCATCCACCCACCCATCTATCTATCCATCCATCCACCCATCCACCCACCCGTCTACCCATCCATCCAATTACTCCCATGGGCCATGAACACTGCTAGGTGCTGGAGGTCGTGAAAGGGTTCCCAACAACCGTGAACTTAAATGTGGCTTTATCACAGGAAAAAAAAAGTGCCTGCTTTTTCTCCTAGGAAAAAAAAGATACAATGTACTCAGATGGAAATGTAATATATGATGAAATGAAATGACCTTAAGGTCTTCAAGGCAAATATTTTCCACAGACTTTGCATAATTAAAATAAATCACCAATGGCTCAAACTACATTTCGTTTTAAATGTTTTGCTCCAAATTTCTAATGTTTGAAGGGTTGAAGATACAATTATTCAATGACAGAAAATTGGGATGATTGGATATATCACATCATTGTCTACTGAAACTCTCTGTTATTTAGTACCATTTTTAAACTAAAGGCAGCCAACCATTTCAGCATCACTATAAATCTGGTGAGTAACACTATATGGATCTTTTTTTACTTTTGTCTTAGTTTAATTTAATTTTTGTTTTAAAACTGGTAACTTTTAAAATATACTGACAATGTATACCTTATTGGATATGCCCATTTACTACTAAGGAAAAATAAGAATCCTGCCTACATGCCTTCAGATTGTGAATTTGCAAATGAGATATTTTTATTTAGGTTTCCTATAATTTCACAGAAATTATTGAAAAGAATATATGAAATTAATACTGTTTTCACGATTTTAAAATACTGGATTTACTCGATTTAATGTCTTTAAAATACATGTTGTTTTTCCTAAAAACATAAAAATAAACTCTTAAGTAGTGAAAAATATGTTTAAAAAAGGACAAAGGATGATCACTGTCAGTAGACAGAGGAATCAAAAAAATGACACATTCCTGGAAGAACAGGGGAACAGAGTATCAACAGAACAGCAAATGTTTCCAGTGGTTTCCACAGGAGTTCTGAGACTAAAGGAACCTGAGAGTAGGGTCAGGACTACTGAGGATGGCTACTGTCCCACGTGAGCAAGGACAGGACTCCACAGAGTGTATAAACTCACTTTGCTACAGAGTCTGGCCTCAGGCCAGTAGACGATGATACAGTAATCTCTCGTTCAAGAGTGATTCACAGGGACTCTGAAAACACACACCCACACGTGCACACACAAGCCCCTGAGTCCCAATTTATTCCTGTATAAGAAGTCTTGAAAGACAACCTGCAAGCCTACTCAGGAGACATGCTTCTTCAGGCACCAGGCAAACAACACGAGAGACTTCATTTCCATCAGATCAGTGAACCAGGGCGGGCACAGCCCACCGCAGGGAAGGAATGTGTGCGTGTACTGGGTCCGACATCTTCATTCCCACCAGGAATAAGCCTACTCCCAGGCCGGGTGAGGTCTAGTCCTTAAGGTCCAGTGTTTCCCTAGACAGGGCTTCCATGTCCCTACTGTTTTACTTTTGAGTCTCCATTTTTCTCTCCTCCAGATCAGTGGCTATGCAATGGTTTCTGTAAAGCACCAGGACTGTTTTGTCACCAAAATATCTCTCATTCATCGAATAAGCTTTTGAGGGCTTTACTATATGCCATGCACGATTGACAATGCTGGGGATAAAGCAAGAAAAATTCATGAATTCCTGCTATATTCTCAATATTTAGCATAGTAGACAGCTCGCTTAGTATGTAGAAATCATCCTTAGCTCCCACTCCCCTTTTAAACTCTGCTTTGTGGGCGCTTGGGTGGCTCAGTTGTTAAGCGTCTGCCTTCGGCTCAGGTCATGATCCCAGGGTCCTGGGATCGAGCCCCGCATCGGGCTCCCTGCTCCGCAGGAAGCCTGCTTCTCCCTCTCCCACTCCCCCTGCTTGTGTTCCCTCTCTCGATGTGTCTCTCTCTGTCAAATAAATAAAATGTTAAAAGAAAAAAATAAACTCTGCTTTGTGTTGTTGAGGATGGAACTCTATAAATCCCACTTCTGCTTTGCCACCTGCTCACTCTCCGGCTCTAGTAGACCACATAGTGAAGGACTGGACAGACCGAAAAAGGTGGAAGAACTTGTACCTTCTTGTCTGTCCCCCTTGGACCTCCTCTCTGCCCCCCC
>NC_058409.1:147089346-147246619 GCF_002201575.2 Neomonachus schauinslandi
CGTGGTCCTCCTGCCTGCACCCATGTGGACTTCCTGTCTGCCCCTACCTCCGTGGACCTCCTCTCTGCCCCCCGTGGACTTCCTGCCCCCCACCCCCGGACGTCCCGCCTGACCCCCGTGGACCTCCTACCTGCCCCATGGGGACCTCCTGTCTGCTTCCTGATCCTGTCAGCCCGCTTCACCGGGCAGAAGCAGCCTGCTCCAGTCTCCAGTTTACTTGAAGAACCCGCAGCATGCCCCCTCAGGAGTCCAGCACCAGCTGGCGAGATCCTACTCGGGAGTTTGAGCCCCGCTGAAGCAGTGAAATTGTAATAACCAAGACTTCACTCTGTTCCCTCAGCCCCAAGGGCTGTAGCTACTTCCTGCATTAGCTATCTTGTAAAGCTTTTGTATTCTGTTTTTAATTTTTCAGTTAATACCTATTTCATGCATTGCATTAATTCTCTCTTTTCAAGTTGTGTGGTTTCTGTGTCCTAACTGGACCATGACTGATACAGATAACAATAAATACAAAACAAACAAACAAACAAACAAAAAAACAGCAGGGAAGAGGATAGGAAGGATGTGTGGAGGGGGGGCAGTAGGCAATTTTAGATGTGTGGGTCAGGGAAAATGACATTTAAGAAGAAAACGACCATCCTGCTGTGGCTGAACCTCAGGCAAGAAGAATCCTGCTTTACAGAGCATGGTTTCATCTGGCCTCCTCTTTTTTCTCTCTGGACGAGACTGGACTTAGTCTTGAATAGTCACTGCCTACAAAAGCAGGCTTCAGGTATAGAGAATCCTAGACTTGGAGCATTCCCCAGAGGAAATGACCACAGGGATCATGTTCCTGCTTCCCCAAAGAGACCCATTTGGCTGTCTCAGGCAGATCTTGCCCATGAAGAAAATCCTGCCCCACTGGTTGTGGACATAAGCACCTTCCGATGATCCTTTCAGCAAATATTCTACTGACCGAGAGTGTCCATATGAGGCCTGTCCTTGGCGCATCTGCCTCCTGATAAGAGACATCCAGAGTACTGAGCACCAACCAGAAGGGAAGCCTGCCATCTCTCCTCTACCCACTGCTACGTGGCCCAGATCTCCAGACCAAAGACACATTTACTATTTGTAAAATCTCTGGCACAGATTCCAACATTCACATTCCTTCAATTGGTTCCCCAGTATGTGAACAAGTAATAGCATCCAGTGTGTTCAGTGAAAAAACATCACCAGACAGAGAATCTGAATACATGGGTCCTACACCTGTCTCAATCCACCTGGCCTTGCAATACTGGCCATGTCAACTGCATGCCCCTGAAGCTCAGGGTCATCACCTGGAAAAAAAGGGAAGTGGAGCAAAATTATAGATTCTATAATTAAATTCCTCTAACCATCTCATTCGTGTTTATAATGAACGGTAAGCTAATAGAAAAAATCTGTGGTCACATCAAGTGTAAAGGATTATTTAAATGTTACCTTGATCAGGCTCCTTGCTGGGCCCAACACGGGGCTCAATCTCATGATCCTGAGATCATGACCTGATCTGAAATCAAGAGTCGGATGCTTAACCGACTGAGCCACCCAGGCGCCCCTTACTGTACTTATTCTTAAGGAACTAGCAGAAACATATGTAATTATCCAGTGCTGTCCTTTGGTTCCCCACACTCACATATAAATTTCCTAATAATACCAACTTTGGCCCTACTTCCTCTAAAAGCCTTAGTTTTTCTACAATTTTATTACATGCCTCCCAAGACTGACATATTTTCAACCTGGTTTTGCCATCCCCAGCCTTCTCAGATTGGGACACTGCTCTTAAGAACGCCTATTATCTCTTCTGACCATGACTGTGTTGGGTTTTCCCTTCTGCTCCTGCGTTATTTTACTGGCTCCAGAACATTTTTCAAAGTCAGTTAAAAGTCTGGCAATCTTTCAGGCAGTTTCCTAGGATTTATTGGGTGCTGTAGAAAAACTCTCGATGACTGGAGTTTCCAGAGAATCCCTGGAGTCTGAGGTTGGGAATCAAACTTAGGACAGTTCAAACCAGGGCCCCGATTCAGTCTCCAACCAAGGGAGGGAATTCTTAAACACACGTGACAACTGTTGCATTTATAAGTTTTCCAACATTGTTGAAAACAAGAGAATAATTAGATTTTAGGAGAAGTGATATGTAGCCTATCCATTAAAGCTTTAACAGACACAATGCTGTAAGTAAGAGGAGCAAAATTTCACACAGATTTTGTGCCAAGGGTAATTGACAGACTTGATACTCTTTGGAGGTGGGGAGCTAAAGTGATAATCCAAGTACAGAACTTGCATAAAATCCATTAAGAAAATCTAATCCTGTCATATGCAACAGCATACATATCTAAAGGAAGCTCATTAATAGTACTGAGTAATGGAAGTTTTTAAAAATACTTCATCAGAAACCTTATTGAGAAAATCATTTATGGGGGTGCCTGGGTGGCTTAGTCAGTTAAGTCTCTGCCTTCGGCTCAGGTCATGATCCCAGGGTCCTGGGATCGAGCCCCGCATCAGGCTCCCTGCACAACACGGAGTCTGCTTCTCTCTCTCTCTCCCCCTCTGCCCCTCCCCCCTGCTCATTCTCTCTCTCTCTCTCTCTCTCAAATAAATAAATAAATAAAATCTTTAAAAAACATTTCTGAGTAAACTATGAGCTTCAACAGAAAATTCAGGGTGTTTGGCATTAGCCATGGAAAGAAATCAGATGAAATGAATTCTAAAATTAATTGTATAGTTATTTATACCTCAAAACAGAGGTTGAGAAAATATAGTATGTTTTTGTAAATTTGAAATACAAGCATTTGTTGCAAGCAAAAATACGGTTTATGTTATCAGGAACTTGGGGATACAAAGATAAATGAAGCAAGGTTTTTTGAAGAGCTCACAAACAAACCTGTAAATAAATAATTACGGGATGAATCCATATATATTTTAAAAGAGGCCCCTGCTACAGTATAAATGGGGATCTTAAGCTCTGAGAGGACTACATGCTGAGGAAGGTGGCACTGAACTGGAAAACAAATGAGAGAATCATGACCCCTATGGGAGCGTTCAAAGATGATGCCATGAAAATTCACATAAATGATCTTGCAGGTCCCTGGAGGGCAGCTACAGCCTGGTGATCTCGGGAAGCAAAAGTAGTCTATGGTTTGAAGTGCTGGTTCTTGAGTCAGGCTACCTAGGCACAGATCTCACTCTTTTAAGAATTATCTTGAGAGTCATCTGTAAAATGGGGAAAATAAAGTGGTCTTGGGCAATGATCTGTAAAATGTGTTAATAATAGCACCTACTGGAGACTGACTTCCCAAATGGAAGTGTGAGGGGTGAGGTAGATCTGCTTTCCAGTGAAATGATCATTTAATTGCTGAAAAATCACACACACACACACACACACACACACACACACACACACACAGAGCCAAGACATTTAAAGTTTCTATAAAATTCCCTAAGGTCATAAAAAGTGGAGAATCAGCTACTGAATTTAATTGAAACTTGGAAAGATGGGGAAATTTGGTGGCATCTGAGCCATGGTCTGGTCACCTACTCACCCTGTCCCCAGTCAATGTGACAGAGCTCTACTCCAGACATGTGCAGCCAAGAAGACAAAGGCTCCTTGTTCCCCCAACATCCATTCTAGAACTGTTTCCACAGAAGCAGGAACAAGCCACCAGCATTTCTCCTCTCCTTAGTTCTATGTTGCAGAAGCTCTATACCAGGCAGGCATGGCCATGGGAACTGGTTTGCCTTCTGCAGGCCGCCCCTACTCTTAGGCTGGAAGCTCCACTCCAGGCTCAGCACGAAGCCCTGAACATCCCCACGCCAGCTCTTCCGTAACATACAGGCTGCCGTCCAGGAAGCAAAAACAGAGAAGACCAGGCACCAACATCCTCATCCAGAGCTCCACTCACAGGATAAGGTCAAGTCCTGCAGAGTCAGAGTGTGGCCAGCATCTATAGAGTTGCTACAATATGTTCTCTATGATGCTCAAGTTCTAGAAGAAAATTATAAGACATGCAAAGAGACAGAAAAGTGTGACCCCTACACACGAAAACAGACAGGCACAGAAACTGCTTCTGAGAGGACCCAGATGTGGGGCTTAGTAGAGAACTATGTCAAAGCAACTATTACAAATATGTTCATGGAACCAAAGAGAAGGATGTCTAAAGGATTAAAGCAAGGCCTAATGACAATGACTTATGAAATACAGAATAAGGGAAATTATAAAAATAACCAAATGGAAATTCTGGAGTTAAAAAGTACAATATCCCAAATGAAAGCTTTATTACAGAAACTTAATAGATTTGAACTGCCAGCAGGGAATCAGTGGATTTGAAGATAAATTGATAAAAATGTTGCAATTTGAAGTGCACAGAGGAAAAAGCAAATGAAGGAAAATGAGCGGAGCCTCCGAGAAATGTAGTAAGGCATTAAGCACACCAATATATGCATAATGAGAGTACCACAGGGTGAACACAAAGATAACCACACCCATACACATCACAGTAAAAATGTAGAAAGACAAAGACAAAAAGAAAATCTTGAAACAACCATAAAAAAAACCCAACTCCTATGCGCAATAAAACTGCAATGAGATAAACAGCAGACTTTTCCAGCTAAACAATAGGGCTGAAGAGGCAGTAGGATGACATCGTCAAAGTGCTGGAAGGAAAAACCACTAACTAAACAATAACGAGAATAAAAACAACCAAAGCGCCATCCAATGATCTCTATCCAGCCACTCCAAGCCCCAATGAGACAGCACTTCGTCCTCACCGGGACAGCTATAATAAGAAGGTGGATAAGTGCTGGCCAGAGTGAGGAGAAATCAGAATCCTCATGCATTGCTAGGAGGATACAAAATGGGAACGCTAATGTGGAACGCAGTCTGGAAATTCATCAAAATGTTAAACATAGAATTTCCATAGGACCCAGCAATTACACTCCTAGGTATAAACACAAGAGAAACGGAACATATGTCTGCACAAGAACTTGTACACAAACAGCAGTGATAGTCACAGCCAAAAAGAGCACAGGCAGTGAGATCCATCAACCGCTGAAAGGATAGATAAAAAATGTCATATGTTTAGCAATAAAAATAATGACGTTTTGATACACGTTACAATGTGAATGAAACATGAACACATTACACCAAGTGAAAGAAGCCAGTCACAAAAGACCGCAAGTTGTATGCTTCCCTTTATGAGAAATTACCAGATTAGGCAAATCTACAGAGACAGAAAGTTAAATTAGTGGGGTTTAGGACTGATGGGGCTTGGGGAATGGGGACTGCCAGGGCTTTCTTTCTGGGGTGATGCAGAGTCTCAGATTAGGTGTGGTGAGGCTTGTACAACTCTGGAAATATACTACAAACCACTGAATTATACATTTCCAATGGGGGAAATCTCTATGATGTATGCACTACATAACAAAAAAGTTGTCTTTTAAAAAAAATAGTACCTATCTGTTAGCGTGGCCATTAGGCTAAGCAACTTAACAAATGATAGCCAAGCATGCGGCACAGAACCCTCCATAAATTAGGGTCGCTCCTTCCGCTACTGTCCTGACCATCGCTGTTTCCCACACTGTCACCACATGGTGCCTCAGGAAAGGCACGTGCTGTGTGACAGGCCTTCACATGCCTAAGCGTGGTGATCACAACAGACCTGTGATGTCAAGTAGGTAGAGACTTAAGAACTACACACATCGCCTTTTTTTTTTTTTAAATAACCTTATTTAGTGAAATACGAAATATTTTGAGCCAAGGTTCTTGGTGGCAATATCAGAAGGACTTCAGAGGTCTTCCTAGGGTTTACAGATGGTGCAGTGGAGAGTTCCATGACCTTGACAGATATTATCAGTCCTTCCTGGGGCAGTCTATTTCTCCACCAGGCATCACACCCCGCTTCTACCGTAAGGATTCAGGTTGGACAAAACTACCCCAAAACCATATGCGGATGCTGCCACCTCCCAGCAAGGCAGGGTGACGCACCCTCTCTGCCCCTCCTGGCACCCAGACGTGTCCTATTTCAGCACTGAAGCGACACTGCCCATTCCCTGCCTCTCTCATCACACAACACAGATCTGAAGTGCATTTATTATTCACGAGACCCTCAGGAAAACACTCATTTTAGTTTGTCAAGAGTAGTTATTTACTATAAATAAGGCAATCAGCTTTTAACTTTGATGGTGTTCCTCAAATCCGTTTTTAGAGAATGACGGCAAAGTGCTCCCAAACACAAAAGCTGGGAACCAGGTGAGAAAACTATCTATCAGATTGGAAACTGCATCATCTCACAATTGTCAAGCATGTTCTCTACCTGAAGTCATTAAACTCTTAGTTAAGCAATATATTTTAGCTTACAGGTGATAGTCCCACACTGTAGGTAAAACCAGAAGAACAGAATATAATTTTTTTTTTTTCTCCCCTACCAGGGATCTTGTTTTCCAAATGCTCTCTCCTTGAGGTGTATCAGAGACAACAGGTCAAACCAAAAAGAATTCTACTGACACCTGATGGCCAGCGAATAGCTGGGTCAACCAGAAATA
The DNA here is from genome assembly GCF_002201575.2 of Neomonachus schauinslandi. Lineage (NCBI taxonomy): Eukaryota > Metazoa > Chordata > Mammalia > Carnivora > Phocidae > Neomonachus > Neomonachus schauinslandi. The sequence continues at coordinate 147,095,902 of NC_058409.1, forward strand.
CCGAGGGGGGAAAACAAAAGCTTAACTGAGATCAACCTAGGACTTTAATTAGATTAAAAAAAAAAACAAGGGGCGCCTGGGTGGCTCAGTTGCTTGGGCGACTGCCTTCGGCTCAGGATCCTGGAGTCCCTGGATCGAGTCCCGCGTCAGGCTCCCTGCTCGGCGGTGAGTCTGCTTCTCCCTCTGACCCTCCCCCCTCTCATGTGCTCTCTCTCATTCTCTCTCTCTCAAATAAATAAATAAAAAATCTTTAAAATAAATAAATAAATAAATAAAATAAAAAATAAAAAAAAAAAAAAACAAGAATAAAAAGAACAAAAAAGGAGCTGTCCTCTAATATAAAAACATGCCATTTTTCATCATACTTGAAGAGATCTGAAAGATGAGCAATGGGATAGATATCAATCAGTAAAGAAATAAAAGACTTGGCAGCCACTTGAGGGATGATCCCATTCAGTATTTTTTATCATCTGGCTAATGAAAGATGACTTCTTATCCTCCCTTTTTCTTCTTTAAAATGCTTCTGATTTGTTCTATCATATGGCAAATGCCCCTGAACCCCACACTCATAAGTCTGGTTGAGGTCATTTCTGTCATGATCACCTACAGACAAAATAATCAGTGAAGTTGGATTTAATGTATTTGCAAGATTAATGGGGAAAGCATACAGATTTCTATTCCAGTGACCAGAATATTAAATTCCAGGGTTCATTATTCACAGGAGTCTTTTTTCTGCTCTCTTTCACTTCTTTATCTCACACGTAGTTGTCACTTACAAGTGTGCCGCTAACTCCCATGGAGATCAAAGAGAACCAGAAATCTCAAGCTGCTGCCAGCCAGCTCTGCTCCTGGGACCGACTCCAGAGCAGGGCTCAGCCATCGGGAGAGCCTGGGCTCACAGAGACCCAGGGCATCAATAAACCTGCACCCCTGCTGGGTTAATGGGAAGCACCTCACCCAATCTCCACAAACAAATCCAAGGCTACTAGCTCTGAAGTCATGGCATACCTCCCTACCACACAGATGGCTTCCATTTCCGGTCTGAGCCTTTGTGAAAGAAAGCCAAAGAAGAGATCTCTTCCTTTAGTGAATTCTATGAAGAGTTCTAGCCCTTTCATTAAGGAAGATCTGTTCTTCTTGGGAGAACATGGAAGAAATCAGCCACACTGTCTTCAATCCTAAAAATTATGCGAAATAACCACCACCTTATCTTTGGGAAATCCCTATTGTAGCCATTCTCCAATCAAAAGCCCTTTACAAATTAGAGTAGACATGGAATCAAGCCATTCCAAACGCAAAGCAGGCATTAATATTTTTTGAAAAATTTTAATGGGATTTAGCATTTGCACATATGTAGTATTTGAAGGGACTGGTTACAAATGCCGCTTCACCATCCAGTATCCACACACACTTGCACAAAATCCTTATAAGATGCAGAGTCTGAATTCCCTCTTTCCAAGAGAGAAAAAAATGTAAGACAGACTTAAAGCATTTTCTAGAAATATAATAAATATATAAAAACCTGTTTGCCAAGGGGCACCTGGGTGGCTCAGTCAGTTAAGTGTCTGCCTTCGGCTTGGGTCATGATCCCAGGGTCCTGGGATCAAGCCCCGAGTCAGACTCCCTGCTCTACGGGGAGCCTGTTTATCCCTCTCCCTCTGCCTGCTGCTCTGTCTACTTGTGCTCTGTCAAATAAGTAAATAAAATCTTTAAAAAAAAAAAAACCTGTTTGCCAAACCTTTACTATGGTCAAGACCTTAAAACATTTTGGCCACACATTTTTGCTCAGTTACCTAAGTCCTGTCTCGCTCATCTGTGTCCGAATGATTAATGTACTCAAAACTCGAAGTATCCGCTAAGCTTTTCTTCCCTAAAAATATGGAAGTATTTTAAGAAAATTAAAAGACAAGGCATTGAGATTTCGGCTTGGGGCAGCCCGAGAGATGCAGGTATCTTCTCAATGGGGCCAGACGATCCTCACTGTAAGGTCCCAGCAAAGGGGACCACCAGAAGCATTCAAGTGATGTTCAGTGTCTACGTCAGATACTAAGAAAATGGGGAATGTACCACAGAATCATCGGTCTAGGAAGACTTGGACTGCCGCCGGGCCATGGCTTTATCACCGCATTTGGAACGAAGGCCCTATTCTGTAAGCATGTGATCCTCAAGAGAATGGCAGAGGTAAAGTGCTTCCCAGCTTTGGATCAAATAATCCACCCGGCCCATCAGTTTCGTACTGCTGTTCTATTTGGAATGAAGACATTTCTGCGGCGCTGCACGGACCAGTGAGTTACAGTGGAAGCGGCCCCTGGGAAGTTCTCTATGTCAGACCTGGCCATGAGCTTGAAGTACGATTTTCACACTGGCACGCTCTTCCCTGGTTCTTGTAAAACAACAGAAGTCTGGACATGTGCTTCTATTGCCAAGTGTGCCAAAGAACGACATATTCTAGAGAGTATTACTTGGCGATTTCCTCCTGCTTTTACAGACCAAAGAAATGTGTCCTGCCATAATAGCGGAACCAGCTACAATCGCTCAAGGGAAACAGCACCCTGTCCCCTATCACACACCACTCACACCCAAGCTGTACTCACCAAACCTTTGCACGTTGAGAGAGCCACCGAGGAATTTTTGTGGGATCGTAAGGAGCCTTGATAGAAACAGAAATCCTCAGGCGGGAAGGTGTGCACGGACTTAGTACCTCCTTTCCCCAGTGTCTGCACGATAAATCCGGGAGCCACCAGGTTGCTGGAAGCTTTCAGCTCCATGTGGAAGTCGTGCCTGAAGCCCTTCAGCCGAAGGTGGAGAGACTCCACCCCGAGCTGGGCCAGCGCCCTCTTCCTCCTTTGAGGGTGTGTGATTTCGTGGGACACATAGTCTCCATTGTGGTCAACCTCATAAGGAGACACCAGGTCATATTCTGAAAGACAAAGAGAAGGTGTGGCTGAGTAAATTCAGGATTCTGAAAAGAATCAGGCAGTCTTGGAATATAATTTATTGCCAGAGGCCACTTCCGCCCAATAAAAATGATGGGAGGAAATGCCAGCATTGAGCCAAGCTCAAATCCGTACCGTAGGATGTGAACAATCATAGTCAGGAGGGAAAATCTTCAAAGTGGCCTTTAGAGAAGTCTCTGCTGCCCCAAAATATGTTATTCCCAATCCAGCAAAATCTACAACACTCCAAAAGAAAAATGAATCACAGACCAAAGAAATCCGAAAATGGACTTTTAGGATTACATTTCATAATGTTTACTTTGCACTCACGATAACATGTAATCATTTATGGTTCTAAATATTTTTTTTAGCCATGCTTGTTTTTTATAAAAACTTTCATTGAGCTGACACGAACTTTTAGCTTCAAAATACCAACAATTTATCAAAAATTAGTTAAAAAGACAACTACGGGGCGCCTGGGTGGCTCAGTTGGTTAAGCGACTGCCTTCGGCTCAGGTCATGATCCTGGAGTCCCAGGATCGAGTCCCGCATCGGGGTCCCCGCTCAGCGGGGAGTCTGCTTCTCCCTCTGGCCCTCCCCCTCTCATGTGCTCTCTCTCTCTTTCTCTCAAATAAATAAATAAAATCTTAAAAAAAAAAAAAAGACAACTACGATGGCTATACTTTGCTGCTTAATATTTTAACAGTTAATTGTTAAATCAAGGAATCCTACAAATCATATGCAGACATATTCCAGATGCTAACGTTTCCTACACGGTCTGCTCCCACTGAATACTGCTGTCCACCCGCTCACTGGCCTGAGCTCTTGGCATGACATCAGAGTTCACCACCCAGGGTCTTCCCCAATGTGCACCATGGTCTTCTGCCCACTCTGATTCATAGTATGCTAGCCTAAAAAACATTCAAATACATAATTTTTTGAAATGTGAAGAAAGGGGCTTTCTGCTTTCAGGGCACCCACACAGGCCTGTGGGGCATCAGGGGCCGACAATGTCACAGTGTGGCCCTCTCTGTGGAAAGCATAGACAGAAGCTTTGCAGCTCCTTTCATTATAAAATGTGCACCCAGGAAGCTGTGAAAGTCTCATAACCGGGACTCTTTTCTGCTTTAGTGCGAGTTGGACATTCTTCTTAGAGTCATAAGATAAAACACAGAGATAGTGTTTGGTCAGAAGTAAGCAGTATTTGGGTAATAACTTTTTCTGGAAAAATGAGGTTTTCTTCACAATCTGTTTCAGTGCAGGTGTCCGTCCATGGGTCCCTGTGCCGTCAGGAACAGGGAAAGGTCACACTCGAACAGGGCAGGCAGCCAGCACCGATCAGAAATGGCACATGGTGGGTTGGGGGAGAGAGAGCAGGCCGCAGATGGTGAGGCCCTGTCTTGAGCCCCCCCATGCTGAAGCCAGTGGCAAGGTGTGTGTCCAGGGCCGGCAGTCAACTCGATCCAGTGGCAGGATAACCCAACGATCGGTTCTGGCCTTGGCGACCCCAGGGAAGCCGTTTGCTCCGGGCAACAGCTTCGATGTGCGACCTCAGGGCCTGGCCCTGCCACTCAGGGATCAACAGGTACCCTGAGGGTCACGGGCAGCGGATTATAGCAGATCACAGGACGACCAACCATCAAAATCTATGTCGAAGCAGAGCATTTGTGTCCCAGAGGGCAAACTTTATTGGGCCTGTTTCCTGTTTTACTTAGGAAACCAAGAAAATAAAAGAACTCTGGCTCAACTGTGTGCAATGACAGGAGAAAGGGGAAACAAGTCAGGGATTTGCTCGTCTGGTGTAAGGATGTGACTGCAGGCTGTCCTGGGCCACTCTGAGAGACAAGTGTGCACGCCTTTCTACCTCAGTTTCTCCCCACTGCCTTCCACATCCCCAGCCTCCTGGATGGAGGGGGAGGCTGGCGCAAGTGGAGGTGTTGCCCCTTTCACCCTGCCCCCGGGACTCTCAGGGGACCCATCTCCCCCCACCCCAAGTCTGTGTCTATTCCAACAGAGGCTGTGGACACTTCCAAACACTGCCTAATCAGCACATTTATTGCACATAAACACACGATTACCACTTAAAGAAATCAAATTGTTTCCAGATGATATAAGCCACATTCTTATGACCTTTGTTTTGGAGGACATATAACATGCATCCTTTATCTGGAGGGGAGTATCCACTCTCTAGTATCTCTACAGTATCTACTCTCAAAATAGCGACTGATAAGACTCTTTTACATAAACACATACAGCATCCTGTTGATAAATGCTAGACAACCAGCTATCTGAGGGGAAAGAATAAACGGCTTGCTTTACCGCATTTGCCAGTTCCCCCGGTGTAAGACTCCCACCGTGGCTGATCTCCAGCACCAAGGTGATGTCACTCCACGTGGAGCACGGAAGAGATACCCAGTAACACACCAGTACACACGGAGTATCTCCCGCACACAGAAACGATTAATGCAAATAACTCAGGAGCACAGATAAGAGTAAAATAATGATGAGGGATGAGATTTGCATATTTTAATTTTGTTTTTAAAAGGACTTGTTTCACTATAACTTTGCATATTTTACTTTTCAGTGACCAGCTCTGCCAAACTTAAAGGAAAGGAACAATCAGCTCTGGAGGACGGGTACAGGCTGGCCCCAGGCCACCAGCTCCAGAAACAGCAAAGCCACACTTTGTAATCTATGACAATCTGTTCCCAAGAATGAGGAAGAAAATGCACGATGGGAAGAAGACCCGTTTTTTCAATTTAGTCTACTGGTTCTCAACCAGCAATTCCTCTCCCACACCCCCGGGGAGACAAATGTCTGGAGACATTTCCAGCTGTCACGGAGTGGGAGGGGGACAGTGGTGCTCCTGGGATCTAACGACCCAATCCAGAGATGCTGCTACAGAGTCTTCAATGCACTGGACAGGCTCTTGGGACAAAGTAATAATACTGCCAAGGCGGGGAATCCTGATTTAGTCCCACAATAGTCCTCTCTACCAAATGTGTACTCTTGGTTATGTGTCAATGAATGTGGAAAAGGTCATCACTAAAGAATTCAATGAATGAACAAAATAAGCATGGCATCTCATCATACTCCTATTACTATCTGGAAATAAATCAATACATTACTGCAATAGACTGAAAAAATTAACTTTTGAGCTTATGTTTTAAGATTATAACCCCCACAACTATTGGCTTGTGATTTCAAGAAAAAATTAGTGCGATTCCTAATCTTTAAGAATCCTTTATTTTTCAACTTTTTTAAAAAAGATTTTATTTACTTATTTTAAAGAGAGAGCAAGCGCACTCCAGAGCATGAGCTGGGGGAGAGGAACAGGGAGGGAGAGAAGGACAATCTCAAGCCGACTCCCAGCTGAACCTGGAGCCAGACACGGGGTTCAATCCCATGATCCCGAGATCATGACCTGAGCCGAAGTCAAAAGTTGGACGCGTAACCAACTGAGCCATCCAGGCACCCCTGTTTGAGACTCTTTTAAATGAGACCTGTATCCTATTCACCCTTAGTTAAGGAGAAAAACTTCACATATTGCTATTCCAGTCAGTGGTCAGAACTCCTTGATTTCAAGAGGTCTTCTGACCACAGCCTCAAGTCCAAGAACACTCTGGTTTCAAGCTGAATGCCTGAAGTGTAGTCCACCTGAGCATGCAGGGCTGGTTCCTAACAGCTGCCGAGAGCAGATCTGCACCTTGCATCCTACCCCTGTACTCAGTGACATCACATCCATAGCTTGGAAGCGATAACGGTGCAAGTATTTTGACCCGTTTACCCCATGGGAACCAGAAAATGCCCTAAATCCGGGCTCCAAAGAGCCTGTCGTTAAAGATTGACAAGCACGGGGCGCCTGGGTGGCTCAGTCGTTAAGCGTCTGCCTTCAGCTCAGGTCATGATCCCAGGGTCCTGGGATCGAGCCGCGCGTCGGGCTCCTGGCTCAGCGAGGAGCCTGCTTCTCCCTCTCCCTCTGCCTCTCTCCCTGCTCATGCTCTCTCTCTCTCTCTGTATCTCTGTGTCTCAAATTAATAAATAAAATCTTAAAAAAATAAAAAAATAAAAAATAAGCTCGACAAGCACGCTACCTGAAAGAGACGACCCTGTCTCATGTTCCCCAAATGTTTGAATGTAAATCAATATAATCTTCCAATGCACACACACAAACAACAGGTCTATTATGTACGATGAAACCCATTTCTAAAGAACTTCTAAACCTGGACTTGGAAGCATAACTTACTCTAGAATCAAAAGCTAACAAATCTGTGATACATCTTGGCTCTTAACAGGAGCCTCTATTTTTATTACAAAGGCAAATTTGTAGGAAAAACATTAAAATCTCCCACTAAGGAAAAACAACTCTGAATCAGCCAAAATGAAACAGGCATACTTAAATGTCTGAAAACAGTTTAGTTATCCACCGTGGCATCAAGAATAGAGGGCGTTCTCTTTCCCGCTGCGGAACTGCTTCAGACACTGAGGAAAACTGGCAATCAAAGGCTGAATTATGCGGGAAACAAACCTTATGGCCAAAAAGAGCGATTCCAAAGCCAATTTGTGTAACAGATACCTAGAAATGCAACAGTTACACAAAGTGCACCCTGGCCCTACTGTTCTACAGCGAAACAAGGAACCTGCTGAGCAGAAAGAGTCTTTTCTCTGGTAGTGTGAAAGCCCTCTGGTAACACCCCCTCTCTCTGGACTTGGCCGTTTCTAATTAAAGACCTAAAACACACAGAGGGTAGGCAGGTAGGGGGCTGGACTTTGTCCACTAGGCTATGACTTCATGGATGACGGCTCACACGTTCCCTGCCAGTTTTTGACCAGGCGAGGTATGTGCATGACGTGGCAATGCTTGGCTTGTGACACCAGCCGAGGTGCCAGGTGATTCGAACCGCATGCCAGCCAGGCTAGAGTCCAGCTCCCAGGAGTCCGTCCTGGCCAGGAGCAGGGGAAGCTCACTTGGGCAGGGAGCCTTTGACTTCTCCTTCCAGAAATGGTTCTCTGTCTGTATTGCTCCTACCTTAATAAAATGCTATACAGTCCCCTGAAAAATCTCCTGAGACCTTCATGAATTTTCATGATTTTATTTTATTTTATTTATTTATTTATTTATTTTAAGATTTTATTTATTTATTTGAGACAGAGAGAATGAGAGACAGAGAGCATGAGAGGGAGGAGGGTCAGAAGGAGAAGCAGACTCCCTGCCAAGCAGGGAGCCCGATGCGGGACTCGATCCAGGGACTCCAGGATCATGACCTGAGCCGAAGGCAGTCGCTTAACCAACTGAGCCACCCAGGCGCCCGAATTTTCATGATTTTAGAGAACTTTAGAGAACTTAACAAAAAACTCTTTTTTTCAGAAGTGTGTGTGGAGAGACAAATATAATATGGATAATTAGATTGTGGAATGCATCGTGAGAGAAACATGAAAGAAGACAAGGGCAAGCCCAAGAAGGTGACCTTTAAAAAGATAGATAATCACCTTTCTCCAGCAATTACGGAGCCATAAGCGATTTTTATGTTTCATATCACTTACATCTAGCGCCCTCTGGTGGTGCTGAAGGTCTTCTGTTCCAGCGTTCATCTACCTACCACTGTATTTATAGACTATTCGTGTACTCACTCAGTGGGACAGAATTCAAATAGTTAATGCACACGTCAGATTCTTGTCTTTATAAAAGATGGAAAACTATGTTCAAAAACTTTGAGTTATTAACTTTTCTAGATTTTCTGAAAATAAGCTGGGATAATCAAACCTCGTCCTTCCTCTAAAATACTAACACTTGATATGTCAATTTATTGTTGGAAATGTTGCAAAGTACAAAACAACTGCCAAAGGATTGGGTTCAGATAAAAACCACCCAGCAACTGACATCCCACACCTGCCTTTCCCTTTAGCCTAAGGCAGTTCAGGGCAGGGCCGATTATTCCCAGGAGATGTGAAATGTACAAATGCAGCTTGCCAACAGCACAAGGAAAACCACACATTGCAAAAGGATCAGACTTGTACGCCAAATCATGGCAGAAAGTACGGGCATTGCTTAGGCTGTCGCAAACGCTAATTACCCATTCCATGCACTATGTTACAGTTATGGCTCAACTCCTGAATAGCATCCACTTTCATACTAACTGGATCAGTATTAAGCAAAAACGGCTTTCTTTTGTCTCCTGCTCTTTAGTCAAGGATATACAGAGAGGCTTCACTTTAAAAGCCGGAGGAGGATCAGGAGGGGGCGAAGGGGTAGAGAACGGAGTAGTAAGCGCTTTCTAATTTCCTGAATGCATAAATTAATAAAACCTCTAGATTATTCCTTGCTTTTTAAATGTTCTTATTAAATATGTATTGCTTGTTTTTTCCCCCTACCGCTTCTGGTAATAACGCTGGCAAGCGTTACTGTTTCACAACGGAATACAATATGAATATTGGTGAAAGTTGACTCATGGGCGCTCGCTCATAAGGCAAGAAGGCAAGGCAGCATCCTGGGAGGAACAGTCGCAGAATTAGGAACATTCGCAGCACCTTATAAACCAGTGCCACTTGATGAGGACTTGGAAACCCCCTTCCCCGCAGACCTACCGCCTTTTTCCATCCAGTCAGGCTGAACCGCAGAATCCGGAGGACGCCAGACGCTCGGGCTCCCTGGCGAGGCCGCTGCGGGTCCCACGGAGCACGCAGGTGCCTGCTGGAAAACAGCGGCCACACGTCGGTGAGACCGGGACTGCAGGGGGGAAGCCGCGGGGCACCCCCCCGCCCCGTCGGGGACTCACCTGCACAGCCACCTGGGCCAACAGCAGCACACAGAGCGCCGCGCAGCCGGGGACCCGCAGGGCCCCGCCACCCCTCGCGCCCCGCGCCCGCCGCCCGCGCTGCGTCCCCGCGGGGAGAACGCGCCGCTCCATCCAGGGGCGCTCCAGGTGCCCAGGGCCGCGGGATGGCCCCCAGCCAGGCGGCTGCAAGTGGGCACCGAGGACCCGGCCGGCCGGCGCGCAGGACCTTGCCCGCAGGGCCTCCGCCGCCCGCGCGGGGTTATCACTGCCGCTCCGCGCGGCGCGGGGGGCGGAGTGGCGGCCAGGAGGCGGGGGCGGTGGTGGAGCACCAGCCCGCACCGTGGGAGAGCGGCGGGAGGAGGGAGGGGAGGGCAGGGGAGGCGGAGAGGATCGGCGAGGGGAGGAGAGGAGGGAGCAGGAGGAGTTGGCAGGGGCGGCGGGGTGGGGAGCTGGAGGAAGAGGGCAGGAGCGGAGACAGACGGGGAGGGAAGAGGCCGGAGAAAGCGGGCGGCAGGGTGGGGCAGAGGGGAGGAGGGCTGGGGAGGATCCCTGCGCGCGCTCGCCCGCCGGCCGGTCGGGGCCTCGCCCAGCTCCCCTGGGCGCGCGGCTGGAGCGGTGGCCCGGAGGCTCTGAGTGTGAGCAGCTTGAGCCACCCTCCCGGTGCCCTCTGAACCTGCAGTCGCGCCGCACCGCCCCAGGGCTGCCTGGCCAGCAACCCCAGGGCCAGACCTGTGCTGCCTCTGGCTCAGACACCTGCCGCCCACCAAGTGAGGCTGGGCTGCGCCTGGGGCCGCTGCGTTGGCCCTCGCGCTGCGTGTGGGAGATCAAGTGCGGGACAGCGGCGCCCAGGGCTTCAGGGTGTCCTGCGGTTCTGAGTACACACGAAGGTGCCTTGCTCGTGCCTTGCTCTTGCCTTGGGGAGGGATGGGAGGCCCGGTGGTCTAAGAAGCAACGTCTGTCTCCTGGTCAGTCCTGGATGTAGAGGAGCTCCTGGCCCCGGGGCCACCTGCCCTGGAGAGCCTGTGTGCCCAGCTGCTGGCTGGCTGCGTGTAGCCAATCCATTAGGAGGCCTTGGGGCTCAGGATCCCTGTGGGCCCGGCTGCAGGCAGGGTGCCAAGGGCCCAGGGAGCAGCAGGTGCTTGACCACTGGCCTGGCAGCAAGCCCAGTCAGTGTTCTACCACGGTGTGTGTGAACGCACGTGTGTGCGTGTGGACGTGAGCGCGGCTGTGCCTCAGTATCCACTTGTGTGTGCGCACGTGTGCATGTGTATGTACCTTGCGTGCGTGCACACGTGTGTATGTACCCTTGCGTGCGCGCACACGTGTGTATGTACCTTGCGTGCGTGTACACGTGTGTATGTACCCGTGTGTGCACACGTGTGCATGTGTATGTACCCTTGCGTGCGTGCACATGTGTGTATGTACCCGTGTGTGCACACGTGTGCATGTGTATGTACTCTTGCGTGCGTGCACACGTGTGTATGTACCCGTGTGTGCACACGTGTCCATGTGTATGTACCGTTGCGTGCGTGCACACGTGTGCATGTACCCGTGTGTGCACACGTGTGCATGTGTATGTACCCTTGCGTGCGTGCACACGTGTGCATGTACCCGTGTGTGCACACGTGTGCATGTGTATGTACCCTTGCATGCGTGCACACGTGTGTATGTACCGGTGTGCAAGTGTGCACGAGTGTATGCACTTATGCGTGAGTGAACACGTGTGCCAGTGCGTGTTCTCACCACATGCATTGCCTTTGACCACTCTGCTGTAAGGATTGCCCTTTTCCTCTCTGGCCAAGTACCTTCTGCGGGTCCTGGAAGCCTGGGTTCCTACTTCTGCGGTTCCGGTGTCCCTCACATTCACTTTATCCCAGATTTGCCAGTTTTGCACATTTTGGAGGGGAAAGTGGAGAGGGAAAAGGTGACTGTGGTCTCTGGTTCCCTTTGCCCAGCTAGCTTTGAGCCTGTCCGTGTTTCCTACTTCTGGCAGTCTGGACATGCCAGATATCCTGGGCTTGGACAGCAGAACCCCCAGGCTGAGCAGTGGCTGGCTTGCCGGCTCTCTCTCTCTTTCTCTCATATTTATTTGAAAACAGGTCTTAAAGTGAAAATAGTTTTACTGAAAGGCCTGCATTGGGGGTGGTCTTTAAAACACCTGCCTCCTCCCCTTCCTCCAGCTCTGGACAAGGGTCTGACTCAGTGCAGGGGGCAGGGAGCTCAGCCTGAGGGGAACCAGAGGCTGAGGTTGGCGGGGCAGAGCCTCTGGCTCTGGCAAAGCTTCTGCGGGAGGCTGCAGTTCCTTCTGTCCTGAGTGCAAGTCCTCACATGCTTGAGAAATACGGACCTCTATTTCTAATTATGTTGACTGTAACCTGCAAGGGGATCAGATTTTCCAAGTCTAGCTAAGATCCCATGAAGGCACCCAGGGGTTCTTTTTTTATATGTTTAAACAGATGGAATGAAAGGATTCAGTTTTAGGATATTTTTTTTTTCTTTTTGAGTAGCACCCAATGAGTCTCTTTCCATTGTGAAGAAACCATATCCTTTACAGCGATGAGTGTTTTCCAGTTCTTTTAGCTGTTCACTGAATTCAATGCTCATCCCAGACCAGGAATGTGTCTTAGTTGACAAAGAGCCAACTCCTGCCTGGGGCCAGGCAGGGAGCTGAGCTGAGGGAGCCTGATGAGCTGCATATGAGAAAGGCCTTGAAAACAAGGTGGAGGGGAGGTGAGTTGTGATTTCCACTAGGATACATATAGTTGGTCTTACCATTTCTGACAGAGAGCTCCTAAAACCCTTGGAATTTCCTAAGAAAAGAGTGAGAAAGGGGCCTTTTGTTATGCTAACAAGGTGATTTGCATCCAAGGTAGGGGGCTAGTTGCTTGAGGTGCCAACCTGGTGAGTAGAAGAGTGGAACTTTCAGTCCCACTTCCTGACCCCCTCATTCCCAGGGAAGGGGAGACTGGTTGGGGGTTTAGTTCAATCACCAATGGCCAATCATTTCATCAATCCTCCCTATGTAATGAAGGCTCCATGAAAACCCCTAAGGAACAGGGTTCAGAGAGCTTCCCCTTGGTGAACAGGTAGAGAAGCAGGGAACTGGGAGCATCAGAGAGTGTGGCAGCTCTGTGCCCTTCCCCCAGACCTTGCCCTATGCTTCTCCTCCATCTGGCTGTTTCTGACTTATATCTTATTATAATAAACCAGTGACCTGGGGAGTAAAATGTTTCTCTAAGTTTTGTGAGCCACTCTACAAATTAATTGAACCTATGGAGGGGGTCCTTCCCATCTGTAGCCATTTGATCAGAAGCTCAGGTGACAGCAGATTCCAAATTGGCGTCAGAAGTGGGGGTGGGGTGAGGTGACTGATACCTGACCAGAGGCTGGGTCAGGGGGGTCTGGCCCCATAGCTCTTCTCTAAAGGATGCTTTATAGTCCTACAAGTGGAAAGAGTACCTCCACAGTGTGAAACACTAGCATATTCAGAAACAAGAAAAGGCCATGTTTGATGTCAGAAGCTTTAAATTCCCAAAGTGAAAGATTAGGTCAGGGCCTGTGTCTTGTGGATTATCTGATGTTTAGAGCTGGCCCTGAAGTCTGACTTAGTACAATTTAGGAAATCAGGAGCTGCTGGAAGAAAGGATCTCCCAGAGTGGGTGGCAGGTGGGATGCAGCCTCTGTGTTTCCTCCAGAGACCCATGCAAGTCCTGGCTGAACCTGAGCAAGTCAGCTTGCTGGGGGCTGAGAGGGTTTCACACCTTAGGTCTGTGGGCCCAAGGATCTGTCAGAAGCCCCAGAGCTTCAGTGTTGGATTCCGAGGCTGAGTCTGTTACTGGCTACACTCCAGAATCTGATCTCCTCCCTCACTTTGAGACTTGACTCTTAGAAAGAAGCCAAAGGGAAATTGGGAAACAATGAGACAGACAAGGTTAGATTCCTTCAATCAAAACATGGCATTTATAAGCCTCTTTCCCTTTATTATTAAACACTTAGAAATTTAGCTCAAATATTAGTTTAGATTATTATATAAAATATAATTATTCAGTATTATAATTTTTATTTATGACAGGCTTATAGTCATTATTATACATAGATTTATTTTTTAATGGATTTTATTTATTTATTTGACAGAGGGAGAGACAGCGAGAGAGAGAGAGCACAAGCGGGGGAGTGGGAGAGGGAGAAGCAGGCCTCCTGCCAAGCAGGGAACCTGATGTGGGGCTCCATCCCAGGACCCCGGGCAGTTGCTTAACCAACTGAGCCACCCAGGCGACCCTACATAGATTTTTTTAGAGGGGGGCAGGGCAGAGGGAGAGGGAGAGAGAATCTTAGGCCGGCTCCATGCCCAGCATGTGAGCCCAATGTAGGGCTCGAACACATGACCCTGAGATCATGACCTGAGCCAAAATCAAGTCTTTGAAATCAAGTGTAGTGAGTATTTGATAAGCGAGTAAATTATTCTCTGTATGTTTAGCTTCCATTCTGTCTCCTCAATCACAAGATTCCATGTTCTTGTTTCATGCAAGGCAGGTCCTTTTCTGAACAGGAAGTACCAGGAGTTTCAAGAAACTTAATTCTGGCTCCTGAAGGAGGTCATGTTGAAACCCCTCAAAAGCATAAAGTTGCACAAAAATCAAAATGGCTGCAGGAGTGCTTAAGGGAAGATGGATTTCAAACTAAGTAACCTATTTCCTCTCTTCCCCAGGCCTCCGCTCCTCCCTTCCTAGCCTTTTGTTTCAGGAACCCCGAGTCCTTCTGATGCACGAGGCTCGACTGCCATCTGATCTCAGGCAGGAACTGTCCACACTGGTGGCTGCTGGTTGCCTGGCTGACTGGATCCTCTGCGTCCTCTTCGAGTAGCCATCATGGTGGGCGTGATCCGGTTCCTTTGGCGATGCTTCTTCTGCGCCAGGTCCCACTCCCCTGTCCAACAGGCCTTTGCCTGCTCTCTTGTGGTGCTCTGCATCACTCTAGAACATAAAAATTGTCATTCCCTGTGGCCACGGCTGCCAGTGTTTTTCCCATTTCTGCCTCTGGTTTTGCCAGCAATCCGAGGGAGCTCGCCTCACATGCACCCTATTCATGGCCAACTCCTTCTTTGCTCCCACTCTCCTGTGGACACTCATCTGCTTTTCCTGAATGGACGAGGAGCGCCATAGCACAGGATTGCAAGAGTTTCCTTGGGGAGTCATAGGTTCAGAGTGGGGAAGGGACTGTACATGGCCGGGCTGCAGATGGGGCGACCAACGTGGACTAATTTATCAGAAAACAGGTGAGAAATGACGGTGGCCTGCAGAAGCGTGTGATGTTGGGTTTGTGGACAAATGAACAATGTTAAGTTTATTTAACAGGATTGGTGGAAGTTACAAAGTGGATGAATGCACAAATGAGAACAATTAAAGAGTAATCAAGATATTTTAAGTGAGCAGCTCACTGCCAGGACAGACAATAGTGAATGTGGAGCATTGTTCCAGATTTTACAGCCTAGTAAAATTCCCCAATGAAAACTCGCAAAGAAAACCAACCCCCAGTGGCCAGGCTTCCATTTTCCTAAGCTAAGAAAAATATGGTAAATGCATTATCTCAAAATTAAGAAGTCTTTTTGAATTGAAAGCCTTTAACTTAATGGAATGCTCATTATGTTGACCTGATTGTTCTTATTCACCACTAACCACCCTGAGTCTGTAAACAATTAGAAAAATGAATTCAGGATGGGACTCTCCACGGTGTCATGACCTGACAGAGGCCATAAGCTTCAGGGAGTATCTGAGAAGCAAGCGAGAAAAGAGGTTGGAATGAGTTCCACGTGGAAGAGACATCATTGATAAAGGCGCTCAGGCGGTGCTTGGCCTTGCTTTCCTGGGTCCTGAGTCCTCTGAAGGAACCTCCCTGGTTTACGTCGTGGCATGCATTCCAAGGCCGCTCACCACACCTTGGCTGAGCACCTCCTACCTTTGTGCCAGGCTCGGCCCTTTCTCTGCGGGTTTTATGTGCTAGTGAATGAATCCCCAAAGCTGCAGCCCCCCACCAAAGTCAGAGCATGCAGGAGCCTGAAGCTTAGCACTTCTGATTCTTGCTCTAGCAGTAAAATGGCAGTTGGGCAAAAAAATTGGAATGGCCAAACCCAAACATTGGCATAACCCGAGAGGCCCCCCAGACACTACAATACAAACCCCAAAGCCCACCCCAAACCTCCTCCACATGTACTTACTGTTGCTAGTAATTATATCCTCAAGGCTCCCGGACTTTCAGTTTACCGGTCCCCCAAACCTCAGGCCCTCCAGCCCACCCTGTTTTGAAGGGGCCGCATCTAGACATTACCACGGGGACCCACGAAATGAAGGGCACAGGCTCCCAAGTGGGAAGAGGAATAGGAGGGGTCATCAGACCTGGTTTCTTCTTCCAAACTCCGCTACTGAGTAGGAGACCCCCTTCCTGGGGACACTGAGTGGCAGAGGGGATGGAGATGAGCCCCAGAGCTCCCCTCAGAGTGGAGAGAGGGCACGGAGCATGCTCTTTAACAGTATGGGAAAGAGTTCAAAAATGCTCTTATTTGAAGGAGTTTCTTGTTAAACATGCCCCGTTCATGGAATTTGTCTTTGTACCAGCACATTCATGACAATAACAGGGCAGTGACAAAAAGCATCGCATGAGGCTGTCACTCCTGCGGGACCTGGGAAGTTGTCCCTAGTAAATTTTAGGAAAAACGGTAACAGTGTGAGTCCTGAGGAGGCACCAGGAGAGAAGAAAATATCCAGAATATTGCTTTTCGAACAACACGTGGGGAAGAGCATCCTCTTCTTCCCAAACTGGAGCAGACGCATTTTTAATGAATTAAGAATGAATTACTAGAACAAAGAAATGAAGTAGACATAGGATACAAGATCCTTATTTTTTGAAATTAATGAACTCAAGTGATATCAAGTGATGGTCGAATTGCTTGGACAGCTTCCAGATGCTCTTGGAAATTTAGTCTGCATTTGCCCATCGCAGAGCAGTGAACATCCGCCCATCCCCGTTGCCTGGTCTGGGAAGCAGGTGTAGTCCAGCCGGGCAGGGAGCCTGAGGTCCACCTGTGGGCTGGCATTTGCCATCTGGGGCTGGCCTGGGGCCCACCTGAGTGCAGCCACCACCCCCACTGCTTTTCCTCTTGTTCCCCTTTTATAAACATCTGTTTTCTTCTTTTCTACTTTCCTTCCTTCTTTCCCCCCAGTTCCCTTTCTTTTTCAAATGTAACCACACAATGAATCCTTCAGTGAATTCCTGAAAGGCAGCTCCAGCTTCTAGACTTAGGGTTGCCCTATGTCCTTACTGCTGTGTCCAGTCTCTCTATCAGGACCTTTCCAGCTGACCCGATCTCTCTGGGCCTCAGTTTCCTTATCCAGGGACAAGAGAGACAGCAGTGCCTTGCTCACATGTTAGGGTTGGTTGTAATGATCTGAACACAGAGCACAGAAGAGCCCCTGCACCTCCCCTCCTCCCCCTGCGACCACAGGAATGGAGGCCACTGTGGAGCAGAGGGTCCCCGAGGAAGAAGATGGAAGGATTTGAGCAAGTCAGACTGTCACTGGGCAGGACAGCAGGGGAAACAGTGCAATGTGTTTCTGTTCCCTGAGTCATGACAAGGTTGACTTGGAATTAAATGTCCAAACCACAGCATTTTTTTCTCCCAAATATATCACTGTTGTGATCTGGTATTTGCTTTTGCAGAGGAGAGCAAGTCTGGAAGCAAGTTTGGTTTTATTTTCATGGCAGCCTGTTTTGCTCTTTAGCCTGCGTCCTCCTAGGAGTAACCCACGTCTTGGTGTTTTTTCAGCATGTGTCTGGCTTGCATTTTGTCGATAAGTTTGCCTGGAATATCCTAAGTATCATTTTTTTTTTTCATCTTTGGAAAGATCTAGATACTTACGTGTTTATTATTTGGAAGATATGGTATTACATGAGTAGTGTTTAAAATAGGTAAACGGAGTTTGGATAACTGTTGACATTACAGAACTACAAAGGCGATTATGGAAAAAGTCAGCATATATGCATATGTATGTATAACTAAATGAGGTTAATAAAAATAGTGGGTTTCATATTCTGCATAATATTTTCAAGAAGCAGACAGGGAAGAAGGGGCAGAAAAGCAAAATGAAATTCTCCTGAAATTCTATCCTACAGATGAGGGAATCTGCATGTTCTACTTTATTCCTAACTTCGAATATCAGCGAACGAAGCTAAAATTCTTTTGTAAATACTGGTGGTAAAGATAAGAAGAATATTTGAGGAGAGAAGAGTAATGAGATCTTGAATATGTAGAAAAAAACCCAGAGACTAGCAACAGACAAATGAAAATGAGAAAGCGTAGGTGTGACAAGAGAAGACATAAAAAATTTATAAATCCCTAAAACAGGTTAAATTTGCTTATTATGAAACAAAATCTTAATACTTGAAACTAACATAACATGCTGTGTCCACTATACATAAAGAAAAAGAGACAAAAACCAAAGTCTTAGATTCTGTTAATGGAAGTAAAATTCAATCATATGCTCTTAAAAAGTACACATATACTGCAAAGGAAAACCGAAATATTAAATTAACTATTCAATTAATATTAAATTAAATTAAAATCTTTGTCAGGTAAATATAATACGATGGAGAATGCCGGGATATGGCCATGGGCATGTTTCCTAACTTGAAGGAGACTTCATTTTCCCGACCTTATAGTGGATGCAATAAAGGTGAAACTTACTCCATCCAGGTTGATAGGAGGATGAGGTAAGTTACCATTTATAAAGGACTTAGAACAATGCCCGGAATGTAGAGATGCTCTGTAAGTTTAGGAACATTTCAATATGAATGAAATTTAATGCATTTAAATGAAAAATAATACATATTTACTTGGAGAAAAATGGAAAAGGGGGGTTGGCAGTATCAGATAAGACCAAATCCAACATGAACATCAGTGTTTCCCTTGCTGCAAGGTTTGCTTCCAAATCCAGTTGATTTACATGGGAAATAATTCCAGTGATCCTTCCAGGATAAAGATTGCATCTCTTGAACAGAATTTAGCATTTCTGCAGACCGAAGGCCAAGAACTGCACAACAAATCTGTTGTGACCAATCTGATTCCTTTTTCCCATATCGCATCTAATTTGTAAATACCTTGAATAACTGGAAAAACTGCTCATCAGCCTCGCAAAACTCATGGGAGAGGAGAACCCAGTCTTGCTCTTTGCAAAAGAATCTAGGAAAAATCTGGATAATTCCCAGAGATAAAGAATCTCCTCTACACTGTTACAAACACCACAGTTTGTGCTGTGCTTAATGCCCTGGGACAGATTCAAATGGAAAACCCTGCCATGTACAACTAATTAACATCATGACTCCATTATTGAGCAATTTTCGTTCAGCTGTCTCATTCTATCTTCATGAGACGAAAAAAATCCAAGTTCCCAGATTACGAAATTCCAAATCGGTAACCACATGATACCTATTTTACAGACTAGGACCTGAGTATTTATCACCACATTCTTAATGTGACTTTGTTTTTTAATTTAATTTCAATTAGCCAACATATAGTACATCATTAGTTTTGGGTGTAGTTAATGTTACTTTTACAAGCAAAACTAGCTGTGGGTCTGAGAAATCGCCAGGATACAAACGTTCCCCTTGATTCCAGATAACTGAGCTGTCATTTCTTTGGGGGAATTTGAATTTGTGATTTTTGCTGAAGAGTGCAAGTAGACGGTTCTCCGTCTCCAGCTTTCTCTACCTGTTCCCTCCAAAGACCCAGTGGGTTCGGCTGGTGTTTCTGAAACATCTTCAAGCCAGATCCAGCTTGGTAAGTGCACAAATTGGATCTCATCCTTCAACACAACGTGGAATTTGAAAATAAACTAAATATATAATAAGAAAGACAAATTAAATCTTTCAAGCTCTAGCTGCCTCAGACATTGGGCGGGCCCCTCTTAGCAGGGACAGACTCCATGGAGGTCAACCCACACAGCAAGAAGTCACTTTGCAGAAGAAAGCACAGCTGATGAGACTGTCTTGGGCAACACCATGATTTTCTCCTGTCCTTTCATGTCATAAGGTTTATCACAAACCCCTTTCTAGAACAGATGATCACGTCCTATCCACTGACCCAGGTTTCTTCTCTCCCTCCCTGTCACCTGGCCTCACAACCTCTGTTCCCAGAGTTCCTGGCTCACTGCTTGCACTCCCCGGCGATGTCTGCTCCTCTGTGTCTCTCCCTCTCAGGGGCCTGGCACGGGGTAAGCTCTCACTCCCGTTACAGCTGCCTGCAGGATGGAGCAGGCCTCCATTCAACTGCCTTCCACCTTTCAGGATGCTCAAAAAAACCCATGCTCCTCGCACTCTCCTGAGCGGTAACGGGAGATGGTATCTTCTAGCCTGTCCTGAAAAACTTAACGCTCTGACCCCTGAGCATGTGTTTTTAGGTTGTGAGCAGAATATTATTTTTCTGCCCACAGAGAGGCTAGCATAGAAGTATTGTCCCCCTGGGTGGGATGCTTACTAACTTCTGACATTCAATCTCCGGGTCCTTCCTCCTGTCCAGACCCTGGGCCCTTCGCACAGAGAAGAGAACTTGAAACTTCGTATTTTAGAACACAAAGCAGGTTTAAGGCTTTCAAGATCTGCCCACACATTTTAAATGATGTGGGCTTCTCCTTTGGCCTGCTTCAGGGCAGAGACCGGCTACAAAGGAGGAAAGGTGGATCCGGTCCAGGAAAAGGCCTAAACCAGGGAGGCCCCGGGGGGTTGGGCACGAGGCAAGGGGACACCAGTGTGCAGAGCTGGGCCACGCACACACCAGATCAATGCAGAGTGACCCAGCAACGCCAAGGGACAGACCTGGCTCCAGGGCGGGGGTTGCTGCCCTCGGGCACAGAGGCAAATGCTAAGAGCGAAGGGCCCATCGGAGCCCAGGGCAGATTTAACAGAGGAGAGCCCAGTGGCCTGGCAGAGGTGCCGGGACGAAGTGGGAGTCTCTGCCCTTCGAGATGCTGCCTGATCTGGAAGACCCGGCAGCTGAGCTGCTCCCGCACAGTCAGCCACCAGTCCTGTTGTCGGCTTCCAGCTCCGCCTGATTCCTGATCAAGGGCCGACATGCGTGGGGCTGAGTCCTGCAATACGGTCAGTCTGCAGATCCGTCATAACAAAAGCTGCCTCCCTCGCTGGATCCACAGACGTGGCCCCAAATTAAAGAGAACAGACTAGTATGGATTCAGTCAACACAAACCCCAGCCCAGCTGCATTGACACACGGAGTTTATAAGGATCTAGGTGTTGACATGAGAGCACTTTCTCAGCCAGTTCAGGGTTACCTGCTTCCTTACGAATCCATGGGAAGTAGGATCTGGTAAAGGCCTCTGCACATCCTGGACTCTGCTCTAAAGTGAAAGAAATGGGGCGGCTGGGTGGCCCAGTCAGTTAAGTGTCTGCCTTTGGCTCAGGTCATGATCTCAGGGTCCTGGGATCGAGCCCCACATCAGGCTCCTTGCTCAGTGGGGAGCCTGCTTCTCCCTCTGTCTCTGACCCTCCTTCCTGCTCGCTCTCATGTGCATGCTCTCTCTCTCTCTCTCAAATAAATAAATAAAATCTTTTAAAAAATAAAATGAAAAATAAAATGAAAGAAACGTGTGGGCCATGAGCTTGGGGTTAAAAGAGAGGCAGTAAAAAGAGAGGAGATAGTCTTTACTGGGGAGAAACCTACTGAACTCAGCTATGTTATGGCAGCTCCTAGCTCGTTGCTGAGGAAGTCAGAGGACCCAGGAGCTAAGGATGGCCCTGGTCTTACTAGATCCTTTTACTGCTCCCTCTACCCCATTCCTGCACACAGCACCAGCCAGAAGACCAAGCTTCTGACCCTCGCAAGATCCCCAGGCTCACTTCCTAGTCACTTGCTTTAACTCTTTTCTCACCACGCCTCAGCCTGTTCCCATTATCCTTGACTTAGGGACACATCCTCAGACACAGTAACGGACTTGGCCTCCGAGGGTGCTGGCCTCGGTCTCCCTCATCTCTATTGGCTCCCCTTTCTTGTCCTCCTTAACCCCCTGAACAAAGGCTCCCTGGTTCTGCGGTCCAGCCCATCCTTGCAAGCCTGCCCTGAGCCCTAGGGACCTGTCTCTGTCCCTGGATGGGGCCTGCTCTCTCCCACCTGCCGCCTGTCCGGTGATCTGATTCAATCCACTTGAGTGGGGCAGGAGTAAGCAGGGGAGGCAGCTGCATGGTCCCACAACAGAGCGGACTAATCAGCCCGGATCCCGGGGAGCACCTCAGGGAATGCCTCACAGGAGGGGCGACTTCATGCCTATTCTGGACAACGGCAACACCTGCTTCCCAGGGACCTCACTGATGTCCACGGAGAGCGTTGCAAGTCACAGTGGTTTCATCCTGGCCGCTCCCCTGGGGCAAGTGTGGCCAGACATCTATCACCCCTTGCAAAAGTGGCAGGTGGCCCAGCAGGATCTAGAGGGCATGCTCCTCGGATGCACCCCAGCCTGGAAGGCCCAGGCCAGTCGCAGGCCTGTATCTCCACTCAAGACCCCTATCCTCCAGCCCCCATCAGCCCTGGCATCGCACTACGTCCTGCATAGCCCAGCACAAACACTGCTGGTCCCCAAAGGCCATCCGCATGAGTGTTGCCAGGCCATGCACAGAACCTGGAATGTCAGGGGAACGTCTACCGGATCTTCCCTTCTCCTCCCAAACTCAGGTCTTAGAGAGCACTTGACAAAAGGGGCCAAAAGTTGGCTTTATTATGGGTAATGCCTGGGCAAGTGCCAATGAGGGGCCACAGTCAGGCTTTATTCATACTTCTGTGGAAGGACTGACTGACATACACTCACACCCAGCCTCAGAGGTTGTTCTGGAAAACTGCAAACCGCATGCCTCCCTGTCAGGGACAGAGCCCACCCCACGAAGGGACAGAGGACTTGTGCTCTCTATAAAAAAGGGGGCACCACAGGGTGCACAGAGAACCCCCGTTTGCTCCTTGTACCTCAATAGCAGTTAGGTCACCCCTGCCTTCTGGAGATGAGAAGCTATGGCAGCAGGTGGGGACCCCACGGATGGATGTTCTTTCTGCTGGAGGAAAACAGGGTTGCCCTCAGTAATGTACAGTGAGGGAGGGATCTCTGAGAGGTGAGAGGTTGGGAAAGGAGGTGGCCAGCTAGGGATGGATGGGTGTACCCCCAAAGTCTGGACTTTTGCCCCCTAGGGAGCCCGAAGGTGTCACAAGCTGGTGGCAAGGGGTGGTACCTGCAAGGAGCATGGGTTTGCCTGCAGTGATTGGAAACCCCTTCTCAGGGTGGAAGCTGGTGGTCAGCACCTGCTGATCACACCAGACACCTCGGGGAAGATGCAGAATTTCTGAGTTAATTGGTGGGGACCATCCAGGCACTGGATTTGGAAAGTGCCACTGAGTCAACTGTGGATCCTGGGTTTTGTTATAAGCCACAAGCGGGGAGGATTCAGGGTTGGATGGAAAGACTTCCTATTCCCCAGAAGGAGACAGGGACCTCTCCTGGGCTGGTGAGATGCCCCAGGGGAGAAGGACATGGGAGAGGCCTGGTGGCCAGCAGGGAATTTAAGCTCAGGTACAGGCTGGCTGTACATGGCCCCTTGCAGTCAGAGCTGCACGGGTCAGAGAAAGATGGGTGCTCAAGAAGCCCCCCGATTCCAGAGTAGGGGCGAGGCGTCCTCGGGGAACTCTGGGAGTGAGGGACTGCCCTACTTTTGGCGCAGAAGCCCTCCTGAGAAGGGGAGAGGCCAATCCCCAAGAGAATGAGTCACCCTAGAGGGGTCAGGTGTATGTATTAAACTTACACGAACCTCTAACACAGGTCTAGAATTCATTCTTGTTTTGCTTGTTTTCGGTTGTCCAGCTGTGAGCTAGGGAAAACGAGGGCTTGTGCACAAGGTGAACTCTGATGGCGAGAAAGCAGGATGGCACCTTTCTTCTGTGCATCGTGGTTATCTCTGTTAGTGTGGAGCGTGCAACACAGAGGTCTAGCTAGCAGGTGGTGGCTGGAGACACAGCTCCCGCGCACCCTTGGAGGTGCCCCAGGGACACTCCCCTGTGGGCTGGGGCAGCAGGGAAGGAGACACCCCTTTGCTTTAACCAGCTCGGGGCTCAACAGGAAAACTTGGTGGAGTTTGTTCTCCATGTTTGTCTCTGCGGACCCCCTTGATTTTTTTCTGAAATGTTCTTCTGCATCTGTGCAATATAAAGCTGTGGCGAGGATGTGTACCATTTGGCGGCTCCCTGACATTTTTCAATCTTATCCCTATTTCTCATCTCTGTTGATTCCCACAGCACATACCTAGAAAAGAAATGTGCCCCCAAACACCCACTGGAGCATTACATAATCTTCAGGGCAGGAAGACAGGCAGTGAAGGCCTGATCTGTGCAAATGCCCTTCTCAGGTGCCTGGCTCTTGGGGGAGGTCAGTCCCCCTATCAGCAATGTGCAGAGTCGGCATGTAATTATATAATTCTCTTAGCTGCGGGAGGGCTGAACTGCGGCTTCTTGGGAAGGACTGGGTGTATCTGAGCACGTCTTTCCTTAAAGCATGGCTGTCCTTTATCCCCTGACCCCCTGCAATGCTGTCCCCACAGGGCTCAGAGGCTTACCTGATTCCCTGGATTTGTGACTCTCCCACTGGGGAGACGCCGTTGTCCCTATTCTATGTTCTGAATGACTTTTTCTTTTTTGAATCTAACAAGCTCACCATCTGTCTTAAAATTTTTCTTTTGGTTCTAGAGGACAAAGAATTTCACGTTGCTGAGTGAATACATGTAATAAACTAGTTTCCAAAACTAGAATATCGCACATTCTCCATAGCCTTTGAACATTAATGTAGTAGCTTTAATTTAATTATTTGCCATAGGTCAATATATTTCGTATTTCTCTGAGACCATAAAAAAAAAAAAAAAGATTTTGACATCATTTTAATGAGCCAAATTAAAATTATTGTGATTTTGGTGCCATTATTATTATTATTTTTAATGTGAAGCGTTGCCAGACAAAAGTAAGCTTACGAATGCAGGATACTTGAAGGGATGATGTACTGAGCAAGATGGTGTCCCTCACGTCAACCAGTAGCTCTTGTCAAGCGGTGACCCCGGCAGCTAAGAGCGTTGCTGCTAAGATTAGATACCACCCAAACTGTACTCGCTGCGGACACACCCAGGACCAATACCCAGCAGAACCAGAGGAAGTCTGCAAGGGCCTAGGACTGATTAACTCCCTTTAAAAGGATTTTTGCTACAAAATGTCAGACTTTCTTGACTCTGACCACATCAAAAGTCAGGTGCTGCCCGAGGCTCTGTCTGACTGATATCCGAAGAGAACAGAGATCCTCTGCTGTCTGAAGGTCATGAGCAGCATGGGGCGCGGGGGCAGCTGACCCTGACGCTGACTGCATCGAGGCCTCCCTTCCACTGTGCACGCACGGACTGACTCTGAGTCTGAGTCCTTAACTTCCTATCCCCTGATCTATCTTGTTTCTCGTGTGACTTTGACTTCTGCTTGGGTTCATGTGCCTTGTAAGAGGCCAAGACAAACGTGTGAGATGTCATGGAGTCTGGAATCCTGACCCTGCTTTCTAATTATGTCCACCTTGCTTTAGGACTGAATAAAGCTGACATTGTGGAAGGGCACAACTCATGTGTGCACCTTCATACCATGCTCATGACATGCCCGTTTCCCCAAACAACCCAGAAATCTGTGGTTAGCAATGACTAAGGGTTTATTTAACCCAGATTGTGAGGCCCAAAAATAATCAGCTGGCATTGGCTGGCTGGGCTCTAAACTATTAAATACAAGTTTGGGGTTATTTACTCTTTCCTGAGCGTAGCTATGATTGTATATGCGAAGCCATAAAAGCTGAGACTTGGCCTGTGGACATCAGAGTCCCACGCCTTCTTATGGGTGAACTTTTTGCTCCAAGAACTGAGGAAATTTCTAGAATGGTCTGGATCTCTCTTCTTCTTGGTTATGTTCCTTTCCTCTGTGCGTCTTTTGAATCCAGTTTCTTCTCCCAGGCAAGTAGAGACTTCAGCACAGCCTGGGCTGAGCTTGATTTCCGGGAGTCTGGGGTTGGGGGTGCGGGTGATAGAGGAACTTCTGTTACCGAACCAAAGCAGGTCCGCCCTTGGGGAATCATAGACAGAGACACACCAGGTGGAGCTGCCTCACAGGGTCCCCTGTATTTGCAGCAAATAGGGACATTACAAGGAGTGATTTCCAAAGTCATGACTCTCTCAACAGGGGTAAACAGTCTCCTTTTATTTTTGGATTGGGATGAACAAATCACAGGGTGATTTTAACATTATAATGAAGCTGAGGTAACTGTGTATATAGACCACATTTTCCTTATCCATCCGTCTATCGATGGACTCTTGGACTGCTTCCATGTCTTGGCTGTTGTAAATAATGCTGCTATAAACACAGACGTTTTCGTTTTCCCTGGGTAAATATCCAATAGTGGAAATACTGGATCATTTGGTATTTTAATTTTTAATTTTTTTTAGGAAGCCTCATATTGTTTTCCACGGTGGTTGAACCAATTCACATTCTTACTAGCAGTGCATGGAAGTTCTTTCTCATCTACATCCTCACCAACACTTGTTGTTTCTTGTCTTCTTGAGTCTAACAATTCTAACAGGTGTGAGTTGATATCTAATTGTGGTTTTGATTTACATTTCCCTCATGATTACTGATGAGCACCTTTTCATGTGTCTGTTGGTCATGTGTAGTCTTCCTTGGAGAAATACCCATTCACGTGCTCTGCTCATCTTTTAAACAGATTGGGTTTTTTGGTGTTGAGTTGCATGAGTTCTTTATATGTATATTAACCCCTCATCAGATATATCGTTTGCAAATATCTTCTCCCATTCAGGATGTCTTTTTGTTTTGTTGATGGTTTCTTTCATCATGCAAAAGCTTCTTATTTTGGTGTAGTCCCAATAGTTTACATTTGCTTTTTTGTTTCCCTCACCTCAGGAGACCTATCTAGAAAAACGCTGCTATGGCCGATGTCAGAGAAATTGCTGCCTGTGCTTTCTTCTAGTATTTTTATTATTCAGGTCTCACATTGAGGTCTTTAATCCATTTGGAGTTCACTTTTGTGTATGGTGTAAGAAAGTGGTCCAGTTCCGTTTTGCATTTTTCCCAGCACCATTGGTTAAAAAGACGGTCTTTTCCCCATTGTATATTCTTGCCTCCTTTGTCATAATTAATTGACCATATAAATGTGGGTTTACTTCTGGGGTCGCTATCCTGCTCCATTGATCTATGTGTCTATTTTGGTGCCAGTACCATACTGTCTTGATAACTATAGCTTTGTAGTAAATCTGGAATTATGATACATTTGGCTTTGTTTTTCTTTCTCAGGATTGCTTTGGCTACTTGAGATCCTCGGTGGTTCCATACAAATTTTAGTATTATTTGTTCTAGTTTTGAGAAAAATGCTGTTGGAATTTTGGAAAGGGATTACCTTGAATCTGTAGATTGCTTTGGATAGTATTATATAGCCATAAAAAAGGATGAGACTATGCCATCTGAGACAACATGGATAGATCTAGAGAGTACTATGCTAAGTAAAATGATTCAGACTGAGAAAGACAAATACCCTAAGATATTCCACTTATAAATGGAATCTAAAAATGAATAAATAAAAAAACACAGAATCAGAACTATAAATAGAGAGAACAATTTTTTTTAAAGATTTTTTTTTATTTATTTCACAGAGAGAGACACAGCGAGAGAGGGAACACAAGCAGGGGGAGTGGGAGAGGGAGAAGCAGGGTTCCCGCCGAGCAGGGAGCCCGATATGGGACTCGATACCAGGACCCTGGGATCGTGACCTGAGCCGAAGGCAGACGCTTAATGACCATGGATTCTGAGAAACAAACTGAGGGTTCTAGAGGGGAGGGGGTGGGGGGATGGGTTAGCCCGGTGATGGGTATTAAGGAGGGCACGTACTGCATGGAGCACTGTGCATTATGCACAAACAATGAATCATGGAACACTACATCAGAAACTGATGATGTAATGTATGGTGACTAACATAACATAATAAAATAAAATTAAAACATTTTTTCATCTTTTTTCATATGCACTTATTTTATTTCATGATATGCCTTTCTTATTTTATAATTTCTTCTTCTTGGCGCAGTATTATTATCTCACTATTATTATTCACTCTAATGTCACTTTCAGTACTTTAAATAAATATAATGATCTGTTTGTATTGCTGTTTTAACTTTCTTTATTCTAGAACAGGATCATCGAGTTTTATCAGTTTGTTTTGTTATTTATTTTCTAGGATATTACTCTGCCTGAGGTTATTTGTGACTCAGATCTGACCTCATCTCCTCTAGCAGATTTCTCTGATTCAAAAGAACTCATCTTCTCCTGGGAATCTCTAAATGCCTTCATGCTTCAGCACCTAGGAGACCTTCCTCACAGGTAAGGAAGATGAGAAATGCCCCCAAACACTGCCCCCCATCTAAATCTTCTAAAATCTAATTCAAAATGAGAGCGCACAGGCAGAGACCTGTTCTGCCTGGCTCACTCTGGTATGCCAGCCTCCAGCACAAGGACCAGTGAGCAGTAGGGATGTAATAAATATTGGTTGGATGGATAGGTAAGTGAATGCTCCAAATGCAATCTCCAATTCCCCATGCTTGAAGACAAAAACTGTTGTAACTTGCAACAATGGCAGTTCATCCCAATTAAAAATATAATAACAGTATTTTGATTTCACAAGTCAGTCCAGAGTCACTGCATTTTTTCTAACAACTCTGCTGATCCACATCACGTTTCCAGCACTATAACATGCATGTTCATGGTGACCCACGCGTTGTTTCTGGGGGAAGTTGAGAATCACACTGCGGAAAGGCATGTGGATCGAACAATGGTCACCATTCAACTTCCATGGTGCTGCATTTGCCAGGGAGATGCACCTGAGCGCCAGAGATCTTCCGTCCTTGTTTTTTTTTTGGGGGGGGGGGTTCCTTTAGCTCAAAATGAACGCACTGGGGTTTAACTTCGTGTGGCTTTAGGGGAATAAATGCATGCACATTGCACTTAAGAAGAGCATGTGTCACATTCAGTCCTTTAAAAGACATTGTATAAAGTGCTATCACCTTGCCAAGGCCTCTATACTGAGGTTATGCTCACTGATACCAATTCTGGAGAGATCTTTGCCCCAAACCAGCAGTCCACTAGGATAGGGGAAAGAGCCCACACTACTTAGCCCAAGTTTTTTTGTTGGCTTTTGAGATGATATAAAAAATAACATAAAGAAAAGAAAAGAAAAGAAAAGAAAAGAAAAGAAAAGAAAAGAAAAACTTCAGCCTTTTGTGTCCCAAGATTGTGAGACAGGAACCCTGCAACAATATCAAACTGAGGGACTCTCTTGGTTTGTGTCATAAAGGGATACAAGTTGGAAACTGTAAGAGACAATGGATGGATGGGCCTCCAGGTTCCAAGGGGGGGTCAAGAGCAGTTTCAGAAACAAGTATGGAGTCGTGAGAGCTTCAGAGATAATTGCTAAGGAAACACTGGAAATCCACGGCTTCCAAACTTTGAAGTCAGACCTGGCTGCTAACAAAACTACCATCCACCATGTTTGCACATTTAGGAGTCTTGTAACCCTAATACTGTTCCATTTCCCATTCGTACTCGGGGCACGAGACCACCGATTGCACTTGTCCATAGGGAAAAAAAGGAGAGAAAGATAGCTTATGTAAAGGCACACGGCACTGAGGAATTGTTCAGTCCACCTTCCTGTCTACCTGTGCATCAGGGTTGGGACATTGCAGGTGCCAGGGTGACTTTCAGACTATAACCCGTGGTCTCCCGCAATCCACACTGTGCCACGAATCTACACCACCGGTCCCACGTAGCCACAGAAAGCTGCATTAATGTCATTCCGATCCATTGAACATCTTGCTGGTCAAGCACAACTTCTTACTTTGGCTTCTATTCTGGTGCCATTCCTTTGGACACAGCACCCTTCCCTCCCTGCCCTTCAAGAGCTCCCAAAGTTCTATAGACTGAATCAGTGCTAAGACCTACTCGCTACCTGGATCACTCTATGTTTCCCTTGTCTTTCCCTCTTTTTTAAAACACAAATTTTATTATTATTACTCAGGTAAGCTGAGGCCAATGGATCAGGAGATGACTGTGATAGTAAATGCAGTCTGTTAATCACAGATGCCAAGAGGCGGAATGCCCTGAATGATGGGGAGGGGGCACACGGGGAAGCGCCAGGGTCACCAGGAGGCAGAAGTAGTGGGTGGAGGGGTAAACATGGCTTTACTGTGGCTTCCCCAGGGAGAAATAGGCTCTGCTGTGTAGGCAGGTTTGGAGTTGGCTAATTTGAATAATTTCAGAGGGCTCTTGGGTGTAGGGGCTGGTCTTAGTTGTCTAGTACTGGGGGCAATTAGTTTCGAGAAATAGTGGCCAGGAGCGTAAGCACCCCGATAAAGGGAGTGGTCAGGCATGGGCTCTGGATTGGTTGGCCCTCACATGACAGGCACACTTCCTGGGGCGTCTTGCACCATGTCTTGGAATTGGCGGGCCCTGCGAGGGGCAGTCTCTCCAGAGTTGACAAGTCCCTAGTGTCAAAGCACCCAAAATACAGAAAATTAAAAGGCCTGACTCAGAAACTGTCTTTTCTCTTGGCACTTTCATTCAACTATATATCCTGATTTGTTAATTCATCCAGCTTACCTAATAACCTTCTTAACAAAAGGATGCTTCCTTATTCAAGCTTATAATTTTGCAACATCTACTAGTGTCAACTGCTTATAGTAAGTACTCAGTGAGTATTTGTTCATCAAAGGAGAGCACAACAGACATTTTACTTGAAAAGTGGCAAAGAGAAGAGAGGGCAGCAGAGATGAGGAGGGTGGTTACCAAGGGTCACAGGCAAAGGGAACCAATAAAGAAAATTAAACAGTACATGCATGCTTTGTCAGCAAGACTCATCATCTGATCTCTAAATGCATTGCCTATTAGCAAAAAACAAAACAAAAACAAAAAACAAAAAAGCAAAACCCAAACCAAAAAAAACCCAACCTCACAGAATACAAATGTGCTAGTGATTGGTAAGAACTGAAGGGTAACTCCTATCTTCCTACCCCAGGTATTTATTGTCATGTCCTCATTTTTAGCACCTCCTAGAAAACCCAACATTAACTTGACTACAGTAATAGCACAGGAGAATTTTCTGGTTAAATAGGTTGCATATAAGATGCACATCCAGGAACAGGGATGGGCAAGAGTGCAAGCTGACCAGGATCCTTCCCTCTTAGTGGTTCCCAGAATGGCTGGGCTTGGTGGCAGGGCTTCCACTGCTCAGATGATTTCAAGAGACAAATGCAGAGGCAGGGACCCAGAAAACCGCAAGACCCTGGGAAGTTTGCCACAGCTTTACTTCAAACCAATCTTTCAAATCAGATTTGCGGATGCCTCTTCTACTCAGTGGGGAGTTTGGAGGACGATAGACGTTTGTCCAGTATATGTTAATCTAATGATTCATCTCCATTTAACAGCTTCAAAGCATCACAAACACAAGACACTCATTAAAGCTTACAAGTGAGGCATAAAGCCAGCCGGCAATTTTGACGCCGAGCTTTGACATCAAACTGCTTTTGGGAAACTGGTTGTCTTTGCTCTGACTGGGACAGAATCTACTTTCCTTTTGGGGCACGAGACTTCAGGAATAAGTCCAGCGCCAGCTTTCAGTGGAACCGCCCAGAATGTAGGGCTAAAGAGATCACATGGGATGTTCACATACAGCCCCACACTTGCTGGGCTGGTCCTCTTGCTTTACCGAAGAGCACAATGAACTCTAGAAGAGTCTCAGCGCAGAGACACTGCAGGGCACGTTCACCGCGCCAGGGACGGGGCCTTGTCATCAGCTCTCAGCTCCTCTCCCGTGCTTCCCCATCACCTATGCTTCCCAGCTTCCGCTGGATCCGCCCTCCACAGAGTGTCCCAGTTGGCCCTGCGTCTTCATGCCTTCCTCTTTCCTGGCTCCAGTCTTCCTACTGACATCTCACTCAGATCGGACCCTCCTACAAAAAGGGCCTTCTGAGTCCATCGCTTGCATAAGCTACCGTCACAGTGTCCTTCTCTTTGCTGCCGGGAGCCTGAGCATTGTCCCTTCCTCACCCTGTATCCCCCAAATGGCCCCCTGAAACTTCTCTGGGAAGGTCATCTCGACTGCCGGACACAATAGCCTTCTTTCATTTTTCTAGCTACGCTACTTCTCCCCACATGTTTGCTCTTATAAGGGCAGGTCCTAAACCACACGTTCTCCCCTTCTTAGCAGATGGGGCTAACTCCAGACTGGACAGGCCCCGCAGTCTGTCCCCGAGCACAGAGAGGCAGGAGAAACAGAGGGGACACAGACACCACAGCCCCTGTCTGTGTGGCCCACGCCATGCACATCTCTACAGTGAGCTTAATAATAGCACCTACTCAGGCTTGCTATGCGATTGGACACGCTCACACATGGAAAGTGTTTTGAACAGTTTCTGGAATGCACAAGATTTGAGAGTCTTTGTTACGTGTTGCTACTCCTTCTACTTCATTTCTGGTCCAGCTTCCACTTCCCTCTGGCCGAACACTTATGTTGGACTTTTGACCTTGGACACAGGCTTTCTGCAGGAATGTGGCCTGTGAGTTTTCTCATCACCTTGCAGAGGGATGAACATCCTTGGTCGCCCGTTGTCACCAGATTTCGTGTATTTAGTCTCTGCAGAGATCAGGAACTGTTGCAGGAGCGCACAGGTCTGCCACTTGGCCTGTGGTTTGGAAGTGGACCAATGCGGAGGTTTTGACACATGTCTGGGGCTGGAGGGGAGGGTGTTCTCACCTGCTCCAATTCCAAAGTTTTGAATTAGATTCAAGCCGCACTGTGAGGATCTTCCAGAGATTCCAGACTTGGCTAGCGCGTGCGGAGAGTCACCTGTTTCCTCTACATCATCCACCAATGGTGGCTGGTTCCTGTTATTTCCCATTTCCCAGAGAGGGACAGCCAAATGTGCCAAACCAGAGAGAACTCTTTTACGGTTTGAGTCTCTTTTCAGCAACTATCATTAGCCAAACCAGTCTAATTTTAGTGATCTTAGAAAGGAAGAGAAGAGAAGTAGAGGACATTCTGTGGGAGGAAGATCCCTGGAAAGTTCTGTGTGCTGACCTCCGAGGGGCAGTCCTGGCCCAGTGCCTGGCAGGTCCGGATGGGCAGCAGGTGCCGCTCAAGAGCAGTGGTGTTCCTCTCACCGCGTCCAAGACTGACCGGTGCAGGGGCAGGTGGCCTTGGAATTTTGAGCGTCTTCAGACCTTAGGCTCTCACCTCTCCCTCCGCCCTCTGGTGGTGACCCTGGTGCCTTCTACTCTCCCACCTGCAGGAACAAAATGTGCACTCTGGTCACTTATGTGGACTTCCGGTGTCTCTACTCAAGGTTATTGGAGAGAGAGCTTCTGTAAACAACAATAACAGAAACACTTAATGAGGACTTTTAACGTATCACGTGACAGAACTTTTATAACCAAAGATAGAATGCTTGAACCAAGCAATCGGAAAGTAAAGTTTGGGGGATTAAAGTATTTGGCAAACATTCCCAAGATGCTGACTCGATACAAAACAGCATAGACTTTGTATAAGACACAGCTTTTTTTTTTTTTTCTTGAATCAATCACTTGGTCATATAAAGAACACAAGAAAAACAAGAAGTTAGTATTTATTTGGTTTAGTAAACTCAATCAGTGTAACGTGTAGTAGTACATTTTTGTTGAACATTTTTATTTATTTGATAGAGTGCGAGAGAGAGAGAGCACAAGCGGGGGGTGGCAGGCAGAGAGAGAAGCAGGCTCCCCGCTGAGCAGGGAATCCGAGGAGCAGGGAGCCCGATGCGGGGCTCGATCCCAGGACCCTGAGATCATGACCTGAGCCGAAGGCAGACACTTAACGACTGAGCCACCCAGGCGCCCCTCTAGTACTACATTTAAAATTTTCAAGTTCTGAGTTCTTTCTGGTATAATTTAACCTTTGACCACATTTTCCAGCTTACATAAGTTTCTCGTGCCACATCTAAGGCACTTCTTAGTTTATAGAGTCATTCATGCAACTAATATTAACTCTTTGTCTGTTACAGGCTTCCCCCTGGCATTTCAGCCTTGCCTCTTGGGAAGTGAGCATACCATCACAGACTTCTGAATTTCCACTAGACAGGCGCTTGCACACAGGGAAAGGAGACAAAGTTGCCATCCACACAGAAACTTTGAAAAGCTTGGGCAGCCAGAGCAGGGCTGGTTTGAGGTGCTGATCCACAGGCAAAGGTCCCCTAGGAGCCCAAGCCACTGGGGTGGGGCAGCAGGTGGGGCCAGGGCAGGGCAGGGGGGCAGGGCTGGAGGGGGGCCTCCTCTGATCCTACACAGTCACCCATCCCCTGAGCTGGGAGACGTGGGGCTCGGACCTCTCGGCAACGTGGCAGGGAAGCCGGGCTGTGTGGGGGTGGACCTGGTCCAGGGACAGTGTATCGGGAGAATCAAAACGAGCTCAGCCCCAAGGGAAGATGAGGTGCTGAAGAAAAGATGGGCAGGAGACCATTTGGACTTCTGAGTATTACAAGTTCATTTATTTAGACTGTTTTAACAAACAGTTCTTTCTAATTTCTAAAAGCTCAGTATTACTAGAAACAGAAACATTGTTTCTCTGTCATTCTACACTGCACAACTTCTCCCCAGTTGACAATTGGCTTTTAGCTTTTTCCATGATGTGTCAACCATGCAGGTGATCAGGCATCTGTGTTTCCCTGCGTGGGGTTTGCTGTCACAGCTCACTGCTCTTCCCCAGGGTCTCCTGCCCCCATGGCGGGCCTGCCCCCCAGAGGAGTGTGGACAGGCGCTCCATTAATCCACGTCTTTATGTCCTTTGGGAAGGTTTTGTAGTTTTGTTCAAAAAGGTGCTGCATTTAAATTCGGTGCCACTGACAAATATTGTTTTCCATAACATTTCTAATAGTTACTTCTGAAATATAGAAGCATATAATTCTTGTTCATTTGTTTTTCTCATCAGTCACCTTGAATTGT
The DNA here is from genome assembly GCF_002201575.2 of Neomonachus schauinslandi. Lineage (NCBI taxonomy): Eukaryota > Metazoa > Chordata > Mammalia > Carnivora > Phocidae > Neomonachus > Neomonachus schauinslandi. The sequence continues at coordinate 147,130,745 of NC_058409.1, forward strand.
TTGTGTGTGTGTGTGTGTTTTAATCAGTAGACCAACTTAGTATTTATGAATAATGATTGTTTGTTAATAGAACTTTCTATTATTTGTGACATATTTCTCAGATTTCTTCAAGTTTTGTAACAATGGTTACTGCTTACAGAAAAATGTGAATTATAAACTTGATGATGGCAAATAACCTTGCCTCATTCTGGATTTTAATGGGAATGACACTATAGTTCTGAATTAGCTATGACAACAGCTATGGATTCCTCAGTCACCAAGTGAGTTTTTCAAGAGTATATATGGAGGGGCGCCGGGGTGGCTCAGTTGTTAAGCATCTGCCTTCGGCTCAGGTCATGATCCCGGAGTTCCAGGATTGAGCCCCGCATCAGGCTCCCTGCTCCGGGGGAAGCCGGCTTCTCCCTCTCCCACTCCGCCTGCTTGTGTTCCCTCTTTCTCTGTCTCTCTCTTTTCTGTCAAATAAATAAATAAAATCTTAAAAAAAAAAAGAGTGTGTATGGAATCCTACCATAGCCTTGTGAATCTACTGAAATGGGGGTGCTTTTTTAAATCCTAGATCCAACGATGTGATGAATTATATTAATTTCCTAAAGCTAACATGGGAATCTGGATTCCTAAATTACATTAATTTCCATTCCAGTCAACATGGAAGTCTAGGTTGATAGAAGGTTTCCTCTCAGAACACTGTTTTGCCAGATTTTCTTGCCTGTGAGAAGCCTGCTCTCAACTGAACGTGGTTCCACAACTGATGTCCATTTTGTCTCCTAAAAGACCACCAAATCCAGTTGTTCATGTCCCCCACTTCACAATCTAACAAGTGCTAGTAACAAACAGGTCAGCCCATGAGCCTGGGAAGAGCTGAGTTTTGACTTTCTGCTTTTCTGAAAACATGGATTTATTTAAATTTATTCTCTTCAGTATTCGGTGTACATGTGGAACAGAAGTCTCCGAGCTTTCTTTCATTCTGGAAACCTCTTAGCCATCATTGGTTTCAATATCATCTTTCTGTCAATCTTTCCTGCCCTGGACGGAAATCCTCCCTATCCATCCTCCATCTATTACCTACTTCTTCTATGTATCCTGTAATCACTTTATCTCCCTGGTGAGCTTCTGTATCTGTTTTTTTGCTCTTGCACTTGTGTTTTAATTATTTTGACTCTGGGCTTTTGTCCTAAGAAAATTCTTCAGTACAACTATGCAGGGTTTTTTTTTTTTTTACAAGATTTTATTTATTTGACAGAGAGAGAGAGAGCACAAGTAGGCAGAGTGGCAGGCAGGGGAGAAGCAGGCTTCCCACTGAGGAAGGAGCCCGACGTGGGGCTCGATCCCAGGACCCTGGGATCATGACCTAAGCTGAAGGCAGCCACTTAACCGACTGAGCCACCCAGGCGCCCTATAACTATGCAGTTTATTGACTGTTTGTAGTCAGCTAGAGCCCCCACATCTACTGATAATTTTTATCGTGATGATTATATTTTCAACTCCAAGTTTTGTTCATATATGACAGAATGGTTTTATTGAAACAAACTTTGGACTTCAGGTTAGTGCTGGGGTTATAGAACAGTTGCAAAGATAGCACAAAAGAATTCCTTTATACTCTGAATCCAGATTCCCATGTTGTTAGTACAGAACCTACATGATTATTATACGTTTGTCACAAGTGATAACTCAACAGTGATGCATTACTTTTAACCAACCTCCATATTCAGAGTCCCTTAGTTTTACCTAATGCCCTTTTTGGTTCCAGGACCCCATCTGGGATATCATATTACATTTAATCATCTTGTCTCCTTAAGCTCTTCTGGGCTGTGACATTTTCTCAGACTTGCCTTGTTTTTGATGACGTTGGCAGTTTTGCAAAAAATACTGATCAGGAGTTTTATAGATGATCACTCAGTTTGTATTTGTTTGATGTTTTTCTCATGATCAGACTTGTATTACAGGTTTTGGAAGGAAGAACACAGTGTAAAGTACCCTTTTCATCATATAATGTGAAGAGTCCCAGCTCTCAACATGAGCTGACAGTGAGGATGTTGACCTTGATCACCTGGCCAAGGCTGTGTTTGCTAGGTATGCCCACCATAATGTTAACTTTCCCCCTTTCTATACTGTCCTGTTTGGTAATACATCACCAAGGATTCCCCACCTATGGATGATCCATGAAGCATGACCCATAGGTGGGGGGCTGAGCAAATCCTTCTTGATGAGGAAATGTCTACATAAGCTCCTTGGAATTCTTCTGTATGGGAGATTTGTAATTTATTTCCCATTTACTGGTTCATGCAGTCATTTCTTTGTATCAGTATGGACTCAAAGTTGGTTCTAGTAGGAGAGATTTAGCATCGTCTTTTAAACTTGAATTACCCACAGGTAGATCAGAGGAGGTACTTTCTTTGGAAATAGGAAACTCGTGTGTGTGTGTGTGTATTAGAATAAATTGTCAGGAAAATCTCTCTGAGGTACGAAGGGTTGGGCAGGATCCCATATGAGAGGGCAGCAAGCACTGGGCTGACATGATGGATCGCTGGCTCAGGCAGTGCAATGCCTTGCTTGCTCCCGGAAAATGAAGCTCTTGGTTCACGTCAGCACATGTTACTTGACAATCAGGTCCACGTTTTCTGCCCTCTTCAATAATTGAATTCTACATCATTTTGGCAAGTTTTTTTTTTTTTAATGAGGAAATGTATATAAAACACAACACAAAATAATGAAAGCATAATAATAAAATTTGGCTTTGAGGACATCTATTAGGAATTCTTGATGTACATAAATATCTTTATGGGGAATTTCTTGGAAAGGGGGCAGAATGTAAGAACACAGAAGGTGAATGTATACAAAAATCCGTGCGTGTCAGCCCAGGATTGAGGGAAACCAGAGCTGGAAGCCTCTTTGCATTCAAATAAGAGATTCATGTTGGAAAGTACAGAAAATATATGCTGTGTTCTCACTTATGGAATCACACTGAGGGTTCGCTCCATGGGGTAGAGGTGCATGGAAAGCTTTTGGGAGTCAGACAAATAGACAAATACAGCATTAGAGAACAATGCTAATCTGTCCACAATGGCCTCTATGTTGTCAGCAGGCCTTTGATGTCTGTTTGTGGGCACCGCATTTTACATCTTGGGTTAGCCATTCAACCCCCTGAGATGTCTTGATTGACAAAATAAAGACCTTGGGCCATTCATCTGTTAGATCAAAAGACTTGGAGGCTCACCATTTTCCCCTTAAACTCTCGACATCCTATGATTGATGTAATTTACATTCACACTTGGGTGTCTAGTTTATCCATTTACATGGCAGCGTAATATTCTGTTACTACTCACCAACACCTTTCCTAGGACTGTGGTGGGGTACAGTACCTGAGTTGTTAGGAATTATCCACCTGGCATCTGGGACTCCCAAACCTCAGCGTCTGATTCCTAAAAGCACAGGTCTGGCAGGAATCACAGGCAGAGATTCTCTTTAGGGTATTCTTTATTCTTTATTTAGACAGTTTACAATTTCAGTTAAAATTTATGTCTCTAACCATTAACACTCTAAGGATTTAATAGTTGCATTCATGAAAAAAAAAATACTGTCAACGGGGTTTGGAGAAATAGCCCCTCCTCTTTAGGTCCCTCTCGGTAAGTGACACACTGGGGAAGTGAGGTGGTAGCTGCTGTGAAGGTCAAGTTCGTGAGTTGAAATCCTGTGTTCCACATGGAGGTAAAGACTGCATTTCCCAGTTTCTCCCTTCCATGAGGGACAAAGCCATGTGGATCTCATTTAATCAAAATCTAGGTCTTGCAGGGACAGGGGGAATGATCAGCTGTTCTAGATGGCGAGGTAGAGGGAAGGAAGACTTGGGCCTGACTTTGAAATTCTGAATTTCCAGCAAGTTCCATAGGAACTTGCCTGAATCATGAATCATGTAATTGCTTTGAGTCAATATCCTTATCTGTACCTAAGAATAATCCCCGCTTTGCTCATTTTACGCTGTGGACTGTGAAAATCTCAAGGTAATACAGGTCGATCTGTTCAACACAAACCGTTCGGTAAATCAGTAAGAGACTAGGTAGAGACCCTACCATGGTTTCTGTTTCACAACATCCACGTACGTTGTTCCTTTTCCTGAAAGCCTACGGTGCATATGGCGGTCAGTACAGATGATCTCGGCTGTAGTCCCATGACCCCTGCGAACTGTGCTTGGGTTCTCTACACCCCAGACTCTGCTCCGTTGCCTCTGTTGCTGTTGGTTTGTTTTCTTTCAGGATCAATGTGGGTGGTCTCAATATAAAATCTCATGTTTAATTCCTTCCTGGATGCTTAGCTTTGCCTACTGACACCTAGAATGGACCCAGCACCCTAAAGTGTCCAAGATGAAATCCTCCTACTCCAATGTCACGTGATCTTCTAATTCTACTAGTGAGCAGAAAATGTCCAACCACAGCCACTGCAGATCCTAATGCACCATATACTATCAATTTCCATGCAAAGGAAATGTTTTCAGTTCCTAAAATCCCTAGTTGCTTAAAGGGCTCCCCTTCCCGGGTTCCCCAGGCTCTGGCTCTGTGGCTGTGGGGACCAGTCTTGACCTACCATGGATTTGTGTCGCCATGTCCCTGGCAGTGTGGGTGGGACTTAACCAGTAATAGAAAAAAGAAGAAAAGGTGGCAGGTGAATTAGGATGGGAGCAGGAGGAAGGGCACTTCCCACCCGTCGGGGTACCATCTGCGAGCTGTCTTCAGCCACGGGCTCAGTTGCTCTTTTAGAAAGCAGTGGGTTATGACAGTTTTGACCCAGACCAGATGAATCACAGCAGTGAGGGTTACTCTGAATCAGGGACAGCTCCCCAACCAGAGTCCCAGGGGCCACAGGCAGGAAGTCAACAGGTATCAGTTAATACCACTAATAATAAAAGAAGATGTGCGTGCTGAAACTCTGGATATAAAAATCCACCTTTGGGGAGAAAGCCAACAAGAAGCTAGGCATATAAAAATCCTCCGACCAAATCCACCGTTGGCTTTGAAACAATACCCATGAAAAGAAAAGTAGCAGCTGAGTTTGGTTTGAAGCCACGATACACGGCTTGACTCTGGTTACAGGGAATTTGGCACAAGCTGAAGCTGCTGTGTGTCGCTGCCTCATCTAAACATACATTTTTGTTTAAGTGAGTTCAACAGTGTGGAGGGAGGCCTGCCTACCTGCCCTGGGCTGCAGGGGAGTGGCCTGCAGGGGCGAGGCCTGGGCTTGGACTGCCAGCTCACTCACAGCCTGTGTGAACCAGGGCATGTCCCTCAGCCTCTTGGAGTCTTGATTTCCTCACCTGTAAAGAGAGGGTGGGGTAGTAATCCTACTTATTTTTAGAGTTTTAAGAAAAAATGTAATTCATAAGATGCCAAGTCCTTCACACACAGCTGTCAACAGCGGTGCAGGTCTAAAGCAGTAGCTTCACCAACAGAAGCCTGCCTGCTGGATGGTGGGCCACGCGGCTGGCTGGATAACGCAGTGGTCTGTGCCATCCATCAGCTTCTCAGGTCCTCCAGGGAGGAGGAAGGCCTGGGAAGTGAAGGGGTGGGGTTTGGATTCTGGTATTCCTCGTGGGCTGGTCGAGAAGCCTATTCCCAAAGTAGGATTCCTAGCAGGTGTCTGGACAGGTTGGTCCATTCTGAGATAAAGACATGGGATGGCAATGCTTGTTAAGATGGAAGTCTTAGTTTGACTTTGAAAATGCACTTGGATGAAGCCTTATTGCTGGGAGGGCAGATTCCAGTGCACGTTAAGGCGAGGTATCTCTAGGGACAGTTTAGGCATCAGAAAATTAGGAAGTAAGTGTTCAGTCCAGACCCCATGTAACCCCAAACATAAAAGGGACTTGCATTGCTTGATAAATGTCACCTCTGATCACATGAACAATCTTCTCATGTCAGAGGAAGAATGGATAGGGCTGAGCCAGGCAATGATCTCCCAGTAGCTGTTCTCCCTCTTTCCTCAGGAAGAGAACCCCCCAATTTTATTGTCATTCAGGCATATGGCCCAGATAAAGACTGCATTTCCCAGTTTCTCCCTTCCATGAAGGACAAAGCCAAGCCACGTGGATCTCGTGGGGACCAGGTGGAATGATCAGCTGTTCTAGAGGCCACTCCTAGGTTGAAAGGCTAACTCAGTTCCAGAATGACCTATAGTTATCTACAAAGGGGTGACAATGAGGAAAGAGGAGATATTTTAGGAAGCAGAGGGAACAATAATATTCTGAGATAATAAAAGAAGGAATTAACATTCACCTTCTGAGCTTGCGTTCTTCGCTGAAACAGCAGGGGTCTATTTCTTTTCATTCATGTTGGTATGCATATGTAAATCACCCCAGTTTTATTAATGGACATAGTTCTTACTGTTCATTGCAGTACGCAGACCCTGGTTGGAGTGCCTGGCTCTACGTTTGGCATCAGGATGTCACAGGGCTGTTTTCTTGGGCGCGGTGGCACGGATCCCTGGCATGTGTGTGCTCAGGCGGCAGAGTTAAGTGTCCAGGCCCGCTGCAGGCTGTAATTTCTCACCCAGTGTCTTCCATCAGGCGTGTGGGTACACGGAAGGGACACCGAGGACGTAAGGGGGTCCCTTGTGTCCAACAAGCTAGCAATCGATGGCATGGGCTAACTTTCACCCGACCCAGGGCTAGCTCCTGTGAAGGAGCGTGGTGTTACCAGGGAGGCCTGTGTTGGCCAGACCACCTCTGCATCCGGTTAATAGCTCACTCTTCACAGAACTGATTTCTGACCCCAGAGGTATTTCCGAGTGTTCCGGTGACTGCACTCAGCACTGAGTAACTGGGGTTAACACAAAACTCAGCACGATGGCCCCTCGAAATGCTTCTTGCTTGGGTCTCCAGGTCATAGATCATGCAGGGAATTCAATCTCCCTTCAATAGAAAGATTAATGTTGTGACCCCATGGAGGGCGGGGGAGCCCTGTCTGAGTGGTGTGGATCAGGCTTTGGGGCAAACTGGCTCATCCTGGTGTGAAAGTGGCGGGAAGCCGTTGCTCCCACGGAGACTCCGACGATCCTGCCTGAGAGTCCAGCACAGATGGATACACTGTGTGGGCAGGGAGGAAACTCTCCCCATCGCCACAGGGATGCCATGGGTCCTCTGGCTAGTGAGCCGAATTTTCTAACGCCGTGAGCTCTTGTAAGGTGAACATACCGAAGCATGTTGTCCAAAACCCACTTGTTAACACACACTATCATGTAACAGGCGGGATGCAGGGGGTCCCGGGGCTGCCTGGAGGAGCCCCTGTTTGGGGACCCCTGGGTGGTCTTGTATGTTCTGCACAGATGCGGTTCCTGGGCCCCTGCTTGCACTCCACTATCTCTGCCTCATTCACAAGCTCTAACATCATCAACCTCAAGGCCTTTGGACACTGGGGGGTTCGGTGTCTGAAACTTGGCGTCTATTAAGGCTTCTGATTAAAGGTGCACTGGATTTCCCCTTCAGAATTTATGCATATTTGGGGAAATAATCCATTGAATGTGATGTGGTGAGCAGAGTCATTGGGGGAAACATCAGAAGCAAGGCTGGTCTTCAATGGCACTGGACAAGCTCGAGGGGTCACGGGGAGCGGGAGGGGTCTGCAGTTTGGGATTGCACAGAGTGTGTTCCCTGCTCCCTGTGTGGGTACTCCAGGTAGGTAAAGAGCAACGCGGCAAACCAGAGACCCTCACGGCCCATCACACAGCTCCTAAGAAAGCCAGGAAGGCAAATCCCCCATTTGGATTATGAATTTTCAGGGGACAGCGGGCCATCCTATGGCATCCGCTATACACCAGAGAGTGTTTATTCACCTGTTGAATCTGCACCATCACTGAGGGAGAGGAAGTAGATGAAGATTCCTGCTTCACAGATGGGGACACTGAGACCCAGGGGTGTGAAGGGACAGCCACAGCCCCGGCGAAGATTTGCCCTGCTCTCCCTGGGCTCAGCGTCTGTGTCCTCGCCACATCCTCCCCCCCCCCCGCCCCCCGGAGCCCCTGCGGGTCCTCAGAGCACTGTGCTCTAACTGACCCCCTGGCTTCACCGGCTTAGCTGCAGGAGATGCGCTCAGACCACTGTGAGTCCAGGAAGAACCATCTTACAAGAGTGATTTGGTCAAGATTGGCAAACCTAACTTTTTTATGGTGAATATCCACCCCGTCCGTGTCTCTAGACACTCAGCTTTCTGAGAACACCATCTTTTTTTTTTTTTTTTTTAAGATTTTATTTATTTGAGAGGGAAGGAGAGACAAAGATAGTGACAGCAAACACGAGTCAGCAGGGGCGAGGAGGAGAGGGAGAAGCAGACGCCCACTGAGTGGGGACCCCGATGCGGGGCTCGATTCCAGGACCCTGGGATCATGACCTGAGCCAAAGGCAGACACTTAACCGACTGAGCCACCCTGAGAACAGCAGCTTAACCTCCCCTAGGAGAGGATCACTTGTGGGCTTTTCGATGTTAAGTCCTTCCTTAACAATTAGTTGTTAAGCTAAATATATCTTGAGCTTTTTTTCCCTCCCACTAAGGAATTAGGAAAGTCGAGGGAGACAGCACGCCTCTGGTGTGGCTTCCTATCAGCGCATGAAGGAATGCAACTTCGTCTACACCCCAGCAGTCCACACTCGGTTGTCTCATGTTTGCACGTTTGTGGCATGACTCCCCGTATCGCAGCCTGCCTTGCTCATGCTGCTTTCATCAGATGGAACCCTTATTCTAAATCAAAGCTCATCGGGCTCATCTGCAGGCATAGGAATCACCCCCAACTCTGACCGTCCACCTCCAGGACCAGAACTGTAAGGGAGGGCTCCCTTTTCCCTACTCCCCCGTCCCCTGCACTGGGCATTTTGTAGAACTGGGAACCTCGTACTCTGGAAGCAGCTGTAGGTTAGCAGGAAAGAATATGAATGATTTAATGAATGTAATTAAGGAGTCTTGTTTTTACAAAAACAGGTAGCTTGAAATGTGGTCAGTTCCACTCAACAGAATTGCTGGATACTCATAATCTTGTAGGGTCCCACGACCTCAGATTTCCAAAAACACGTTTTTCTTCCTCTAAGCACCTTTTTTTTTTTTTAAGATTTTATTTATTTATTTGAGAGAGAGAGAATGAGAGACAGAGAGCATGAGAGGGAAGAGGGCAGAGGGGGAAGCAGACCCCCCGCTGAGCAGGGAGCCCGATGTGGGACTCGATCCCGGGACTCCGGGATCATGACCCGAGCCGAAGGCGGTCGCTTAACCCACTGAGCCACCCAGGCGCCCTTTATTTATTTATTTGAGAGAGAGAGAGAATGAGAGACAGAGAGCATGAGAGGGGGGAGGGCCAGAGGGAGAAGCAGACTCCCCGCCGAGCAGGGAGCCCCATGCGGGACTCGATCCCGGGACTCCGGGATCATGACCCGAGCCGAAGGCGGTCGCTTAACCCACTGAGCCACCCAGGCGCCCTCTTTTCTTTTTTTTTTAAAGATTTTATTTATTTATTTGAGACAGAGAGAATGAGAGACAGAGAGCACGAGAGGGAGGAGGGTCAGAGGGAGAAGCAGACCCCCCGCCGAGCAGAGAGCCCGATGCGGGACTCGATCCCGGGACTCCAGGACCATGACCTGAGCCGAAGGCAGTCGCTTAATGACTGAGCCCCCCAGGCGCCCCCTCTGAGCACCTTTTATGCAGGAGTAGGAGCGGCTGGAGGAATGTCAGCACAGAGGACACTTTACAGGTTTTGTCAATCATTTGCTTTGATTTTGATTTCTTTGGGTTCAATTAAAGTGCATGTGTGTGAGAACTTCCTAGGCTGTCTGTGAGGATGGGGGAGAAGAAGAATTCCTTGCCAGGGTGGGAGAGCAGACTTGTGAACCCTAGGGGACATGGGGGCTGGGGGGGGACCAACTCTACTGTGCCATCTCAGCCCCCTCCGCCCCGCCCCCTCAGCCCCAACACCTGGACCAGACTACCATGCCTTCTCATTCTGCAGTGAGTGAGTGGGAGTCTAAATCATCTGCAAGCACCTCTCCATCTCGAACAATGACAATTCTGTATGCAGCACAATAGTTCCCAGCGGAGAAGAAATATATTTTTCTGATAGCAAATTAAAGTCAACTCAATGTTCATGGAATTCAGTTCAGTGTTAAATGCACGTGTTTGTTCAGAGAATCATTACATCTCCCTTAATCCCGAATCCTTCCTGGCTGTCAGAGCAGGCAACCCTCCTGCACAGTTTTCAGGGCACTTGAGCAACGTCCTTCTGGGGCCAGGGGATGGGCACAAGTGCTCTTGGCGCATCAGCCACTGTTCATCTCTTGAAGACGCCATGACAGTGAGCAATTTCTTATCTCAGTTGCCAACCTTCCAGTTGGGGGATCTATGAGCTAATGGTTTTTCTGTCTTTTTCTTGAGAAATAAGAAGAGAAGTAGATTTGTGCCCTGGACTCCTTAACTGCGTCTGTTTTTAAATTTTAAACAAATTTTATGCTTTCTCTTCTCAGCTCCTTAATCAGCATGTCTCCACCCTGGATGTCTGTTAGTGCTATGTGGAGAGCTTTGAAAATACCAACGACACCGTTTGGGACCAGGCCATCTCAGCCAGGGACTCAGAGGGAGAAGGCTGAGCCTCTCCTCTCTTGGGGAGGGAGGTTGCTGTTCTTGGTTTTCGTATTTGTGATCTCCACTGGGATTCTTATGGGGAGCTCAGCTTGGGGACCACTGCACATGTACTCACGCTTTCTCGGGGCTTTCCGGATCTTCCCCCACAGCCCTGCCCTTGTAATTTACTGTCTAAGGCATGATTCTCTAACTGTGGTGCTCGGACTAGCGGCCACAATGTTGCCTGGGAAGGAAACGTCAGTTCCTAGGCCCCATCCCAGCTCTGCTGGCTCAGAGACTCTCCGGGGGTGGACCCAGCAATCTGCGCTGTTATCCAGCCCCCACGTGAGGCCGGTGTGAGCTGAAACCCGAGAACACCTGTCTGAGGCGCCAACTCTCTGCTTTCCGCGAGCAATTTCAATTTTCCAGCTTTGGCTTCCTTCTGCCGGTGTCCATCTGGACGTCCCAGCAGTGCCTTGTAATCATGTCAAATAGTAAACCCACATCTTCCCTCTTTGCCTCTTCTAAATTCCACCAGGATTCTGGACTTCCAGGCTCCGTATCGGAGTCTTCTCAGCTTTACTTTGCTCCTTCTCCGGGCAACCACTTTGTCCCCAAGTCTATGTGCTTCTGCTTCACCATTGCTATGAGGCCTGGCTTTGCTCGGATTGTTACAGCCCCTCTCCCCAAGGGAACTGGGGCTCTGCCTTCCCTCCCTGTCGTCCTCTTTGCTGCTGATCTTGGGAAAAACCTTCCAGATCTCATCAACCCCCTCTGCCCTCACTGCATACCAGAAACAAACACATCCACGAATTCATCAAAATCAGTGCCAGATGCAACCCCTCCCACCGCCCCCCGTCGGGCGGTGTGACCCTCATCCATGCTGGTTTCCCCTCCTGTGCCCCACTGTCAGACCCTGGCCGCTGGGAACAGTCTCTTGGTTTCCTGCCTCGGCTTCTTGTATCACACTCCTGCTTCTGCCGACATCGCTTCTCCGTCTGATCACTAGACCCTACCAGCAGCCATCCTTCAGGCTCAGCTAAACTTTGTCTCCCACCTGCAAGTATTGGCACCCTTTCTGATCCTTTAGCATTTTCTTTGCAGCATTTATAACACTTGACATATTAATAGGAGTTCTTATGAGTTCTTATGAGAGTTCTACTTTTTACAACAAACGGAACATAAACTCAGAAAATCTCCTCCCTCTCTCTTCACCAGAGCTTCATAGATGGAGTAAGCATTGGGTAATTCCTGTTTTTCCTCTTAGATTTCCACTTACTTCCTTAGCCACCTTCCTGGCTGTTCTGCTGCACACTTCCGTGCCTTACCACAACCTCTCCAAACAAGTCCCTCTCGATTTCTCTAATTTTCTTTATGATAGTCCTACTCTCAGGGAGCCAACCTGAATCCTTGGAGATCTTTTCACACTCGTCTCTTCAGTCCGCATACCCGTCATTTGCTTAGACATGTTGGTTCTTCTCGTTTATTCTTCGTGGTTTGCCTCTTTTTCTCTGGTTCTTATGCCCTAAGTCTAGTAGATTCCCTTATCAATTCATGCCTGTTAAATGTGTGGCAAACGCAGGCTGGAGCCGGTGTTTGACTAAGGGCCCCTTGTCCCGTTAGCGTACGCACGGAGAGCGCAGTGCGTGTCTGAGCGCGCGCACAAGCACTTGCACACTTAGCCAGGCACATTTTCTCAGATCTTGCAAATTCCCTAGACCAATATTAAAATTAAAATGGGATTTTACCAATTCTGTTTCCAGGGCAATTTTGCGTCCTCTGTTAAGATTTTCAAAATATTTATTATCTGGGAATAGTTTTTCTTCCAATTTGTAGCTCCCCGGAGCTTCTATTTTTAATTTATTTTAATTTAAATATCCCAGGGCACAATGCACTTTCCGTTTTCTGTATTAGGGACACCCAGACACAAACTGGGCCACCTCGGGATGCAGCTGCTCAGGCTTCAGGAGGAGTCAACATCATGTCCCAGCTGTTGGTACCAGAGTCTCTGCTCACTCGGCCACCAGGAGTGCTCCCACCAGCTTCCTGCTTTACACCTGCCCACGTGAGAGCCCAGTGTTGGTCCCCAGGAGACACACCTCAGTTCTTTCCCCACGCAGCACCTGGCCAGGGAGCTTCTGCCGCTCAGAAAGCCCCAGCCGGGGAAGGATGGGGAGCTAGCACCGAGTCTCCCCTCCAGCACCAGTCTGCTCTCCAATCCCTTCCCTCCAAGACTCTTTGTTTTAAGGTGCAATAGGAATACACAGCACTCCCAGTAACTTCGCTCAGTATACCCTCAATTGTTTCCTTTCCTTTCTACTTTGGAGGTGAGTGAGTTCAGAGTCTCAGAGCAGTTTGGGCCATCACATGTGCTGCACGCATGGCTCACCATCCACCCTCAGGGGGTAGCATGACTGAGATACTTCTCAGCTTTGCGGCCTCAGCTGAGACCAGAAAAAAGGGTTATTTAATATCTGGCTACTCAGTTGTAGCCAAAGGTGTATGACGCACCATAGCGAAACAAGTTCAAATACGGATCAAAGCTAATCCACTGCAGAACTGGTGAGCCCAGGGTTTCGCTCCGCTCAGCGGCATCTCCCCACAAACGGCCTGCATCCAGGGCTAGCATCCCCTCGCTCCCCAATATCCCCCCCTTCCACTCTAACCTCCAGCGGTGCCAGTTTCCGGTGCACGCTCGCGTGTGTCTGTGCACACGCACAAGCACTTGCACACTTAGCCAGGCATGTTTTCTCAGATTTTGCAAATTCCCTTGACCAATATTAAAATTGAAAAGGAAATTTTACCAATTCTGTTTCCAGGGCAATTTTGCATCTTCTGTTAAGATTTTTGAAATATTTATTATCTGGGAATAGTTTTTCTTCCAATTTGTAGCTCCCCGGAGCTTCTATTTTTAATTTATTTTAACTTAAACATCCCAGGGCACAATGCGTTTTGTGTTTTCTCTCTGATCACACTGCAAGGTCTTGGGATGGTCCCAAGGGAGCCAGAGGCTGGAATCGTCTTTTCCCAAAACCCCACTTCTTGGTTTTTAGATATCAAATGATAGTTTGTCTCTGGGAAGATTGCCAGTGGCTGTGGATCTGCAGCTCAGGCCTTCGTCAGATTCTGGGACATTTACTAGGCATCTTACCCAACGTTGACAACTAGTATGCTTCCAACTGAGTTATGTAAGTGTAACTAGTGCGGTTAATATTGAGTGGAACTGGGGCGCCTGGGTGGCTCAGTTGGTTAAGCGACTGCCTTCAGCTCAGGTCATGATCCCGGAGTCCCGGGATCGAGTCCCACATCGGGCTCCCTGCTCAGCGGGGGGTCTGCTTCTCCCTCTGCCCTCTTCCCTCGTGCTCTCTGTCTCTCATTCTCTCTCTCAAATAAATAAATAAAATCTTAAAAAAAATATTGAGTGGAACAAAATTCTATATTAAAGTCAATTCAAATTAAATATTTCAATTTACTTGTAATTAACTACCATGCTTACCTAATTTGTTCATAGTAATAAACAATTTTAAAATGAACTCTTCAAATGTAGTGCAAATATATGAGCAAATCGTCTCAAACTGATAGGAAATTCGTCTCCTTGCGGGCGCGGGAGGTGTGTCAGGGACATGGGCATTTTCTTCTTTTGCTGAGAGGCTGACCAAGAATTGCATGCGGAAAAAGTCTGCAAAAAGAAAGTATTCATCAGAAAATTGACGATAGCACTGAAACTGTATGCCGTTAGCATCTCTCCTCTTTTACCCAGTAAAATTTCAAGTGCAAAATGGAATCACAACCTGCAAGAATTCAGGGCAAGTATTGTAAACTCCCACCTGGACTAACTAAGGACAAAACCAGCTGCCTGCTGATGCCTAAAGTCCTTCTCCAGTGAAAGAGACTTAGTTCCCTGACACATTTATCGCTATGGTGCCATGTGCATTGGACCCCGTGAGGAGCAAGCCGGCAGATCGCTCATCACTTCAGTATTACGGCTCAGATTTGAGGAATATCTGAATGGCCAACAACTTAGACTAAGGTAGCATTTAATACTTTACAGAATGCGGTCACATACCTGATCTCATTCCACATCCAGCACAGACTCTGAGAATTACATGGTTACAGTGATCCAGCCCAAACCACCGTCGTGCCGTCCTGAGTGGCCGACTCTGCAGGACCTACAACTTCTCTGCTATCGCTCTGGTTTCCTGTCAGTCACACTCTAGCCCCCTCCGGGCAAAATCCTGATCCTCTCAGCAGCTCCTTGAAGAGGTCGGAACTGGGCTCCAGGACATTTTATTTCAGCTGACTAGTTTATCCTACCTCTGTATCGGCTCTTTGGGCAACTTTGTTACACTGTTATTTATGTGAATTGAACTTAAGCCCCACCCCACCCCCCACCCCCCGCCCCCAGGTCATGTATACATGGGTTACTGATCCTGGTGCTCTTTATGTGCATATAAACTCATTGATTTGTAAGGTTGTTTCTTTTAAAACCAATTGCAGAATGCATTGATATCTCATTCAATGTGATCTTGTCAATTTCTGCCCTTACCCATGTGGCTAGGACTTCTTTATATTTTATAAGTTATACAATATTTTCCTTGTTACATTAGTTTTGGCATTTCAGCAATAAATTTGGAGGGGCAAGGATTAAAATCCATGGCCTTATAAGTCTGGGGTGTTTTAAAATTATTCCTTAAGGTTTTTCAAAAGCTACTGGTGCTTTAGAACTGCCATGTATGAGATGCTGTTCAGATGATTACAAACAGTGATGGAAACATCACTTCAAGTCCTTCGACACTCCATACAGTAACATGAAGATGACATCTATTTGTATTTGCTTTGGGAGTTTAAAACTCCGAGTAATCTGTGGTTAGTTTACATCTAAGAACCCCAAACCGATGTGCACCCTTTATAGAATTATTCTTTATCAAACCAACAAGAGGTGACCACGGAGCCGTGATTGTTAATGCTCTCTTAAAATGTGGGTTCTACATTGGAGTGATGGCAGCTGCTTTGTCCTGGCCATGTGGTGATGCATCTAATATCCAGTCGAGTTTCTGTCTGCCCCTCTATGCTGATTTCTAGTTTCCACACAACCTGGACCCTTCCCCCTCCCCAGATCCAGATGTAGCCTCTTGGGCTTTGTGCACACAGACAGTGTCTTCCAGCATGTTAAGTGGTTACACTCTTTCACATTTCGCTGCATGTGGAAGACCAGGGTGGATTTCCAATCCCTGGGGAGGAAAGTCCTGTGAAACAGCAGTCCTAAAACTTCACATGCCATTTTGGAAGAGGGAGAAAGCCTCCAAGCACAACACAATGTTTTTAGGCAACAATTCCTGGGGTTTCAAAAGTCTACGGTTTTCAGAAACTCAGCCTCTGCTGTTGGGTCCTTGTGTGAATGACGCCTACTGGCTCTTCCACAAACAGCTTAGCCGAGTTTGACTGGAGTCCTCAAGCTTTTTTGTAATGAGTTTGAAGTGCACCTAAAAGTAAAGGAGGGGCTGGTTTGGCAGCAAGGGGAGGGATCCCTGTAGAATCAGGTTGGTGGATCCCGCTCCAAGGGTCCACCAGCATAGAATTCTATTCTGCATCTGCTCACCCATGGCTAGTTTCTGGCCATCAGTCAAAATGAGTAATTAGAGGGAAAAACAATCCGAATCTTTGACCATGAAAGGACTATTATTTGAGTCATAACTAATGAGTGTGGCAAGGTAAACCTCAACTAAGTCGTATAAAAATACCACAGATTCTAAAATACTGGGATTTCCCTCTGTTTAAATCATGTATACAGGAAAAAAATAAAACAAGTATTCAAATCTGTTATCAGTAAGGTAAATATCAATACTATATAGACTTCTTTAAAAATAAATAAGCCTTGGCATGGGCTGTCTGGAAGATCATTTCAAGACTAAGAACACTGCAGGAAATATACATCTCAGCTCATTCTAAGCAACAAACATAAGGGGAGTCCTTATTTCAGCTGATTGGGTTGGTGGAGGTGGAGGTAGTTGCAAATAGAAGAGGCTCCTACTTACCCAGCAAAACACTCTGTATCGATTTCAAGCATTCCCTCTGGGCCATCCAGCCAAGCTCAGCCATGAAGATTAGAAAGGTCTGGAAGGACACTCTCCACTACTTTTACAAGACTGTGTCCCCTCAATGAAAATGAAAACGAGAGACTCAGTGGAAAACCTAGTTTAAGCAATTACCAGAACTTTAATTACTTGGTCTATGAAGAATCTAACGTCCTTTTCTCCTGTCCCTAGCAATGGACAGAGTTAAAAGTGGGGGATAATGTGGTTATTTCTGTGAAATAAATGTCAACAGGGCATTATAATGAACTTCCATTTCTCCCAAGTCCAAGTAAATTATACTTTGATTCTCCATTTGTTCAAACACACTCTCATATATATATGTATATTATTAATATTCTATTACATATTATCTAAATATTTATATATTTTAATAAATATATGTAATTATATATATTATATATATATATTTCAGCTGGTTGGGGTTGGTGGAGGTGTAAGTAGAGGCTCCTATGAGCATGTACCCAGCAATTTCATATACATATATATGATTTTCTACAAGATATAAGTCAACTGGCCCAAGGTTCCCAACGTGGACGGCCACAACAGAAGCGACAGTCTACGATGACCAGTAATCCCCCGTTGTAACAGCTCCTTTATTTTGCAGTAAAAATTAACTTACACATTTTTTGACCCTGAGACCTTGTCGGATTCCAAGCTCCCTTCCGCCAGCTCCTTCCTCCGACAAACCCTGTCTGTCTGTCAGGCAGGAGGCGGGACATGCCAAGCCCTGGGAGGCAGTATGGACCACAGTGCACGCTCACAGAGCACAGGAGGGAACAACGTGACTCTGAATAAAATTAGGGAGGGCACAGAGGACAAGGGAATTAATTTTGCCCCTGACTGGGGGACCCTGGCATGTTTCAAGGGCCTAATAGTTTTGAAAATCATAATTAACATTCCACCTATTAAAGACGGTGCTGAGAACAGAGCACCAGGACAAGGTAGGAGACAGGCTCTTTCCAGTGCCATCATCACAGAAGCTGGTGGGGAGGGGCCCACCTTCGGGATGGGGCTTGAGATCAGGTTTCGAAGGGATTTAAGCTAAAGTATTGAAATTTATTTTGAAGACAGTAGAGACATTCCCCATTTCCGAGGAGGGGACTTTTATGAACTGGTCTGTGTTTTCAAAGGCAGCTCCCAGAAGTTTGGGCATAAATCAAAGGGAAGGTGTCTGGAAGCTTCCTTGTTTTGTCTTCCACATTCAAGCCTGTGGTTCAATTCGAGTTAATTTCTATCTCTGCTGTGACGTAGAGGCCAAGATTAATTTTCTTCTGTACAGATATTGGGCTTACCAGTTGCTCCCTGTGCAAATGTTGTATTTCCCCGATTAGTAGTTGTTTATTCATTGCAAATCAGGTCACTCTATATAGTTGGTTGATTGCACAAAGATCCCAACTAGGGGTCTCCCTGTATCCACTCCCTATAACTTTTCTTCTGTCCAATCTTGCTTTGGACATAGCCATGTGACTTATTTTGACCAATTAAGCGTGAGTACTGAACTGCACAGTACACGTGAATTTCCAAGTGCCCTCCTGCATGATTACCCAGGCTCTCCTTTCAATCTCTGCATTTACTATGGTAACATGGAGGGCTATAGGGAGGTGAGGGACCCATGGATAAGATCTCAGTCTGTTGGCTGGCCTCGCTGAAACCATGATAAAGTGACAACAGCCAGCTGACCCCCAGCATGTGAGACAGCCCAGACTCCAAGAACTGACCAGGAACCCAGCTGAGATCAATAAATCTCCCCAGCTGACCACTGACATGTGAGTAATAGTAAATGCGCATTGTTTTATGGTAACACACGTTAGAATCGTTGGCAAAACCTGTAGGTAGGTAGGTAGGTAGGTAGGTAGATAACTATTGCGGAAATTGCTGGGTAGCAAGTACTGCTATAACAAAAATCTAAAGTTACCTGCCATCCACTGGGATGGAGTGGAGGACAAGACTGGAAAATGGAGATGGCGTTTCATAGGAGGCTGGAATCACGGTGGCCCATGTCATTTAGTGGTGGGCCAATCTGTAAAACCATTATACGTGGAAACTCGAGCTAGCAAATGTACTGAATAAACATTTGGATTTGAACAATTATATTTTGAGGCAGAATGCTGTATGTTCAGCTGGCTTCTATTAGCTCTGTAATGAGCTAAAGCAAGAACTGGGCATTTTACAAGCAGAATTTAGAGGAAAAATGGACACACCAGAATTTTCAGGGTTGGGATGTAAAATTCTCATCTCCAGCATTTCCCCTAGATATAAGTCTCAATACAGTGCATCTTCTTGGCTAACGGGTTTTACAGACCATAGAAGAAGGAATCAAAATCTAGAAAAGTAGCATGGATATAACACTATCAGTGTATCCCTGAATTCATGGCTCATATTCAAATTGTACTAATTTTCCCAGTGATGTTCATTGTAGCTACTTTTCTTTTTTCTACCGCAGGATCCAGTTCAGAATCTCACATTGCATTGGATTATGGAAATGGATATTTAGCCCCCTTTAATCCAGAAAATATGCTCACTCTTCCTTTGTCCTCTGTGATCTTGCAATTAAAAATTCAGCTTGGTTGTTTTGTAGAATTTGGGTTTTGTTGCATACTTCCTTATGATTGAAGTTACGCTTTTATTTTCATTTATTTATTTATTTATTTTTGGTAAAGTACTAAAGAAGTAATGCTTCCTTCCCAGGGCACCATATTCATAGGCACATGATGTCAGTTTGTCCCATTATTGGAGATGTTGACTCAGATTACTTGGTTAAGGCTGTGTTAGGGTAACCCGTTGTAAAGCTATTCTTCTGTTTGTAATTAACAAATAATTTTGAGTCTGTGTACATATTTATTATTTATTAAACCTCCACTCATCAGTTTTCCCATCCACTGAAGAATCTTGCTTGAATCTCTGACTGCTTTAACGGCACTGCATTTTCTTTACCATGTGGTACCATGTACCATCGAGGCTGTTGGTTACACATCACAAATCAATCCTAGAAAGTTTAAACAGAAAAAAAAATGTTGAAACAGAGTAGAGACACTCAGAGAGGGTCACACGGGGCCAGAGAAGCATCCTTGGAGAATTGCAGTGAGGAGCAGCTCCCACATACATTGCATGATGGTTCCGGCAGGAAGGCCCACTGCCCGCCGCAGACAGCCCTGCTGGGGCTCAGCGGGGAAGCCGCGGCTGGACCTGGGGCTCTGCTCTTCTCCTCACTGCGTTGGAATCCACAAGGCACCTACTTTTTAGATTCTCTGGTTTCTGAAGAGAAGCCTCAATCATGCTTATTCAAATATGCTGCTTGGTGGAGACAATGCTTGCACTCTAGCTGAGGGTGAGTCTGGGAAGTGAGTTCTGGTTTCTTCCTTGTGGGGGCAGGACACCAACTCACAAAATGAGGGAGTCACCAACCACTGGAAAGGAATGTTAGCAAGATTGTAAATGATTAACTTTAACAGCCATATACTTTCTTTTTTTTCTTGATTTCCTTTCTCTCTTTCTCTTTTCTTTTTCTTTCTTTCTTTCTTTCTTTCTTTCTTTCTTTCTTTCTTTCTTTCTTTCTTTCTTTCTTTCTTTCTTCTTTCTTTTCTTCTTTATTCTTTCTCCTTTTTAAAATTTTTCTAACATTACTTTCTACCAGTTTGAAACAATGTTTTCATTCTTGTTTTCTTTCTTTAATGTTCTCCAAGCTTTTAATAAATATGATTCACTCTACACGTTTGTAACACTGTTTGAAATTATTGAAGTTCTCTCTTCTCCTTCTACAAAAGGACAAGGAGCACGGTGTGCTTTAGCTACCCACTCACACCCCCTCAGCCTGCTTATGTGGTTTAGAATTTTAACCTGAGCCCTCTAAACACAAAAATCAGATTTAGACACATAGTTATAGTTACCAGGGTTTTTGCAGAGCTCATTTCTTTAATTCCTCTCCACCGTCTCTGGATGTACTTTCCCCCTTTTTATAATAAACAGTCTCTTCTTTAAATGTAGAATATTACTAATCTGTCTTAGAATTGTGAAACTGGATGTCTTTATCACATCATGAATTTCAGTGGTCATGGATCAGCACACAACTCAAGGTTCCTCTTATTTCCCCTCAGAACTCTGACCTTGCTGTCCCACTGCTTTCTCAACTTTACCAAGGAGAAGTCCGCTGTTACTCTAACAGATATTTCTTTGTATTTAAACAAAATTCTTTCACCTTTGCCCCCTTTGCTTTGCTGTTCTAAATTTCATTGCCTTATGTTTTTAGGTGGATTTGTCTTTTTTTTTTTTTTTTCAACTTACTCTGAATTCAGATTGAGTTTCTGATAGAAGATGCGTGGCTTTTATTAGGTTGGAAGCTGTATGAGCCATCACACCTGATCCTCTGTCCTTTTTTCTCACCTTCTAGAGCTGCCACTGAGTTTACCGAGTCTCTCAGTCTCTTCCGGGCCACGTATTTCTCCTTATCTTTCCCCAAATCCCTTCTTGCTGAACTCCTCAGCAATTTCCTGGGCCTCTCAACTCTTTTTTCCTGCTCCATCTCCAGTCTTATTGTCATAACTTTGTTATTTTCTCTACAATGATGGCTGAGAGTCATTCTTTTACTCATTGATTCACGCGTTCATGTATATGTCCATGCTATTGACGGGAATTTATTGACTCTTTATTGGCACCATACTCTGTGTCAAGGGTGACTATTCCACAGCTTAATGAAGTCATAGAATGGACAAATTTTTCTTAAAGATTTTTATTACCTTAGTTCAAGGTAAGAAAAATCTGGTTATTAATAATGTAAGTCTCAGGCTCTCACTCTCAAAAAAATCATGAATTAAAATTCCAGAAATTGACTCCCCATAGGAAAAAAGAAGCTTTTTCTCTCTGACATTTTATTCCCTGTGGGTGGGAACCTGATGCTTTCCTTCTGTAGGTCACATGTTCATACCTGTCCCGTTAACTGTCCCACACTGGAAAAATTCAGGCCACACCCAAGTGTCTTTTTATTTTCCAATTCATACACTAGAAATAATCAATATTCTTTTTTCATAGTGGCTGTGATTAAGTCACACAAAAATTCTACTTTTCTTCTTTTCCCTCCCTCCCTCTTTCCTCCCTCCCTCCCCCCCCCTTCTTCTCTTCTTCTCCTCTCTTTTCTCCTGGTTTTGATGAATGCGCGCTGTCTGTCCTGTGCTGGCCGTTGGCAAAGCTCACAACAGACCATATGGTCCCTGTCTTCTAGGCTTTCAGACTCCCCAGAGGAGCAGACTTAGGCGCAGATTCTTACCACAGCAGAGCACATTGTTTCATCAGGGCAGGTGTGGTATTTGAGGAGACAATTAAACCCTGTGCTATATCAAAGGAACTCTGAGGAAGAGGTGCGGTTTGCATGGAAGCTTCAAGGAAGACAATGGGGGGGGGCATAAGAGAAAGTGTGCAGTGGCTGAATCGGAGCATGAGAAGCTGTCAGAGAGGAGAAACATGGCTTCAAACCAGTTCTTCCTTTGATTGGCAAATATTAAGTCACGCAACCATTAGAAGCTCCGTTCCCTCGTCTGCAACATGGGTTAACAAACCTGCCTCAATAGAGCTGCTGAGAGCAATAAATCAGATAATGCCCTTAAAGACCTTGGCATGGGGCCTGGGTGAGGGGGAGCCCGCTCCAGGCCTGGGCCTCCACAACTGCTGTGCGCGGGGGGGGGGGGGGCGGGGGGGGGCAGCTCCCGGCTTCCTTCCTTTTCTCCGTCGAGCCACTAACACACTGTGTTAACTTTGCTGAGGTTGTGCGTCCACTGGATAAAGGCATGCCCCCGCCCCCACGCATTCGGGGCTCTATTGTGTGGCTGACTGCTTCTTCTCTGGGAAGCTGTGGACTTTTCTGCCAGTAGCCATCATCAGCTTCTCCAGACCAGGTGTTTCTGCTCAGCTCCCTCCTGGGACCAATGAAGCAGTGGACCGAGGGTGCAGGAACCACCAGTCAGATGACACCCCCCAGGGGCAGGAGCACATACCCTGTGGGTCTGACCACGAGGCATCCAGGGCCAGTGCTCCTTGTGGGAGGGAGCCTACAACGCCCAAGGTCAGCCCTGCTCCAGGCAGCTCAATTCTGCCTTGTGAAAGACTCTGCATAGCCCTGAATCAGAATAATCCTGCAGAGGCTGGGTGTTTGCCAGGAACTCACAGTGCTTCTGAAATGTCCACACTGCTCCTCCACCTTCCACAGGTTTTCCTGGTGGCAAGAAACAACTTCAAGTTCGTGATGATTAACTATCGATCTGTCAGTCCAGCTGTCCATCAAATGGAACTGGGCTTTGGCATTGCATTCAAAGAACTGAATGACTTAGAACAAGCGGAAATCAAGTGCTTTGTACAATCTAAACCCACTTGATTATAGTTCCATCCTGGATGCTGGAGAACGTTGACATTATTTTATTGGATTTCGAATTTAGTGTGAAATGGGCATTGTCAGTCCTTGTCTAGAATCCCTTTTCCTCATTCTGAGAGTAGATCAGGACGCAAGAGAAGCTTAATCTGGGTGGAAATTCCTGGGAGAGCGCGAGGCTGACACAAACCATCTACATTAACTCTTCAAGGAACCGCTCGCCTTTGGGTAGCGGCTGCCCCAGGGGATCCACGTCCTCTGAAGCCCCAACTGCATCCCAGTCCACTGGCCCCAAGCAGAAACTGAGGAAGCTTAGGATAGCCCTGCCAGTGATTTTCTTTCCTTCAGAAAAGTATTACTCTGGGGGTGTATTCTTAAAAGGCAAGTACTCATGGGGTGCCTGGATGGCTCAGTAGGTTACGCGTCTGACTCTAAACTGCAGCTCAGGTCTTGACCTCAGGGGGTGAGTTCGAGCCCTGCATTGGGCTCCATGGTAGGTGTGGCGCCTACTTAAAAAAAAAAAAAAGGGACAGAAAGCACAAACACTCCATCTTTCTCTTACCAACTGCTAATAATTAAGGTGTACTTGCTTGTTGGGCCTCCTCGACAGTGGGGTCTGGAGCCCCCCCACCTGCCTGCCATTGTTGTTCGAAAGGCATGTTGGGAAAGGTGGAAGCCATTGGACGCTGGGAGAGGAATAACAAAATTTAATCTTAAACAGTAAAAAATGAATAATAAAAAATATCTCTAGCCTAAGATTCCCTTTTCTTGACAAAGTAAAATGTTCACAGATGGCAGAAGCAGGAACAAAACAGTGTTTGCTGTTAGAAAAAGAAGTCCTCACTGTCCACACAGGATAAGGGCCTTTATCTGTTCACAGGGAAGTGAATACAGGTTGGAAAAAATTATCAAGGTTGGAAGAAAGAAAGAGGTCCATGTCTCACTGCCACTTGTCCATGTCACAAGGGGAAGGAGCAGTTGGCTATTAGTTGTGAGTCACCGGACAGGGTGGGAGTTCCAATGGGTGTTTTGGTCCTAGGCTTCAGAGCAGAGGAAAGGGGCAGCAGAGAACACAGGACTGACGACGGCAGCCCTGCTTTGGAGGCAACCGCCGGCCGGAGGAAGGCAGTGGCCCACCGCCTCTTCGCCTCTCCGGGGACCAGAGTGAGGACACGCAGGAGGCGACAGGATGGAGGCGTGGGGTGCTTCCCGATGTATCTGCCCATGAGATTCTCCTGTGCCACTTGCCCGCTTAGCGCCTTCTCACCTGGGCTTCTCTTAGTAAAGAAGAAATCATAAATGTATCCTGCTGAACCAGCAAGCAAACATCATCAGGTTCACTGGAAACTCAAAGTGAATTTAGAACACGACTTAGGCTCTTCAGCAATGACACGAGTTTTGGTTTGGTTGCTTTGGGCAAACGGAAGCAACCAGAGAGATTTAATGAAGCCAGGGTTTTCTACCTTTAGCGAGAGAAGCTCACAGGTGTCTCTGCTGATGGTCAGCTTCTGCGTGTGGGGACTAATAGCAAGTATGGAGCTAGGTGGACGGCAGGATGTCCGAAGATGAATCGGGGATAAAATCTGGTTAGAGATTCGGAAACAAGAGGATGGAAGGGACATATGACTGATAATATCACTAAGGACCTTCTAGGTCATTCTAGGGTTGTGGGCTGAATTTTGTCCCCCCACAATTCACATCAAATTCTTAACCACTGGCATGTCAGGATATGACTGTCTTGGAGATAGAGTCTTCAAAAACTGATCAAAGTAAAATGACTCCACATGCGGGGGGGCTTCATCTAACATAACTGGTGTCCCTTTACGAAGAGAAGATTAGGACACGGACACACACAGAGGGACGCCCAGGGAAATGTTCAGAAAGCTGCCATCTGCCAGCCAAGGACAGGGGCTTTCCTGGGGGCCAACTTTGCTGAAACCTTGAGCCTGGACTTCCAGGCTCCAGAGCTGTGACAAAATAAATTTCTGTTGTTTTAGCCCCTAGTCTGGTATTTGTTATGGTAGCCTGAGCAGACGAATGCATCTGGCAAATACTCGTTTTATCCGTCTAGCAGTGAGTGGAGGACACTGGAAGATGGTAAAAGGTATTGTGGTGCCAGGATCTGAACATAAAGTAGCGAGGACAGCGGAGTGGGTATGCGGCCCAGGCGCACTCTCATCCTCCAGCCTGGCACCTGCCAGTCTCAACACCGCTGGCTGTGCGTACCTACCAAGCGCTTGAAATTGGCCTAGTCTGTATTGAGATGCATTAGAAGTGAAAAATAAATCCTGGATGTCAGTGATTTGGTATAAAAAGAGATTGTAAAATATCTCACTGACCTTACATTTATTTTGGTCAGTGTTGCTCTAGGCAACAAGAGAGGCCGGGTGCGTGGGCCTTGGGCCCCAGGAGCGCAGGACAAAGGTGGACCGGCTACCTGGATGGAGCTTCCAGGTGAGGTGGACCTATGGGGAACAGGAGCTATGGTATTGGAATGACATCCTTTTCTTCTGACTGGGAAGGATTATTAATGCATATCGCGTAGATTGTTTCTGGTATGTTGAGGAGTTTGAGAAGCTGGCTGAACATACATACTTGTGTGGGTCAGAGTGGTGATTTACAAACCAGGTCTAATAATGCTCATCCCGCAGGGGTCACTCATCTAGCAGAGATGTGGGGAAACGCAGCTCAACCCCATCAAGAGGACAGGAAGCATAAGATGGACAGACCAGGGAGGATTTATACTCGGTGTGAACAACATGATATTACACTAAACATTACATTAAGTTGGGAAGGAGTAGCACCAAATAGGGCCATTAGCCACATTTGGTTTACGGAATCGGTGGAGCTGGGAGGAAATGGGAAAGCCCTTTGGGGAAGAACACACTGATTAGGTGATCAGTGCTGGGGTGATCAAGTTATGACTTAGCACTTCCAGCCCAAGTGGTGCTGGGGATTAGGTGACAGCTGAGGCGTGGGAAGCCTGAAGGGGCAGCTCCCGAGACCGATTCCCTGGCTTTGGACTGGGGCAGAATCGACATCCTGCGTGAGACAGCTCTGGGATGGTGGCTCACGAAGTGGACATGCTGTGTTTGTGTCCGTCAGCGTTCCCAAGGGTGGCCTGTGGTGCGTGTTTATAGCAAAGGCAGCCTCAGTCTGGGGGAACTAGGCTAAGTACACATTAAACTCGTACCCACAACAGACGCCATGGGACCTTTCCTTTTATTCCCACTTTCTGACTAGGTGCTTCCTCGAAACCACTTTGAATGCCCGTTACACCCTGTGGCCATCCGTGATTTCCCTTAAGTGGCCACTTTCCACTGGGAGAGGCAAAGGCATCAGACCCAGTGTCTCAGGCACTGAGACAGCAACCTGGGCTGGTGTGTCCCCCTCGCATGAAGCCGACATCTAGGTTGTTGCTCCGGTGTGTGCAGGACGGAGACTTCACCCCCACCAGCGGGGTGCTCTTGGCTTTGCTCGTCCATAAGCCCTTATTCTCCTTCCAGCTCCTATAGGAAAAATCTCTTTATTGGACATGCATGTGGCCACACAGTTTCCACAGCCTGAGTTTTCCTGCCCAGACTAATAAACATGGGATCCAATAGTGTCTTTTTAAGGGTTATCGTTTACAAACACCATCTATCTTCTAAACCTGCAGTATCATTTTGTACATTTTTTTCCATTTAGATGAGCTGAAGTCTGGGAATGTATTATTCTGATTTAACAGATTTTTTTGTTTCTATGTTTTGTTTTTGTTTTTGTTTTTTAGCTACTAGATATATCCAAATTGTGTATTTAAGTTTAGAATGAGCAACATAAATGTTTTCTGACATTTTGTAATTTAAAAGTTTCCTTTCAGGGCACCTGGGTGGCTCAGTTGGTTAAGCGACTGCCTTCAGCTCAGGTCGTGATCTCAGGGTCCTGGGATCGAGCCCCACATCGGGCTCCCTGCTCGGCGGGAAGCCTGCTTCTCTCTTTCCCACTCCCCCTGCTTGCGTTCCCTCTCTCGCTGTGTCTCTCTCTGTCAAATAAATAAATAAAATCTTTAAAAAAAATTAAAAAAAATAAAAGTTTCCTTTCGACTGGATGAACATTAATTAAACTATCCTTCTAGATGAATACGTCCAGCCAAAGCTTGAAGACTGTTTCTATAATCATTTTACCTTGTGGAAGTTGGACAGTTCCTAGGCTGGCGAGGGCGTTTGACCAACAAAGGACATATGAGAAACTTTAGGGAAAAAAATAACTCCAAAGCAATTATGGATTTGAGTGTGGTAGGGATTGTTCTTACAACAATCAGTTCCAGACAGGTCTGAAAAGAAGCTGGGGGAGGCATGCATAGCCCCCTTCCACCCCTTCCACACAGGGATCAGGTTCGGATCTGACAAAGGTGCCCCAGGGGGCGGGGGTGGGGGGGGGCATAGCCTCTTTGCAAAGTTTTCCAAAACCTTTGAATCAACTCCCTTTGTGTTTTCAGATCACTGAGATTTGCAGACACAAAATAAAGGGATGGAAAAGATAGGTTTACAAGGGAAAACAACAGTGAATTTCAAAGAAATAGAGCAAGATACAATTATACCAAGCACATATCCCCACATTAGCGGTCCTCAAGTTCTCAGCTCTTCTCCATCGCGGGACCCAAACATATCAGCCTCCAGTATTAGTGTTTTCATGCAAAAAAATCAGAAAATAACCTGGTTGTGTCTTAGTCAGGACCGGAAAAAGCTTATTAATGTTTGGGCAGTTCTTTTTAAATTCATGGTAATTTTTTTTTTTTTTAAACTAACAAGAGGAAGGGAAGAAAGAGCTGACAATGATTGCAGGAGCTGAGCAATGTCGTGGTTACTGAACTCCATTGTCCAGTGAAGCTGAATCCTGTGTAAAGATAAGAAGTAGTTGGTGTGCGGCAGGATTCGACATGGCTTCCCAAACTCATCTAAGAGCTGTTTCTGGGAAAGCTTTTGCAGCCTGAAGCATGAGAGGGCAGGTTTTGACCAAAACTTCTCCTTTTGGCCCAAGACTTAGAATAAGTCCCATTGACTGAGAAGCATCTGTCCACGTGAGGATCTGAGAAGCAGATCCTCACGTGGATGTTCCTGTCTGAGACGTGAAGCTGCCAGTAGACAGAAGAAATAAAGCCAAGAGCCGGGGGTTATAATGGAGGCCATGTAACAGTGGCCCCAAACAGAACCAAGGGGAAAGTTCCCTGTTGAATAACCTGGCTTTTCTGTAGGACTGAACCCAAACCACTGTGTCTATCAACACGTGGCCTCCAGCTTCAAGATGATCACGTCCTCATGTTGGGAACAAGGACAGAGCAGAGATAAGCAGAGTTTCTGTTGGGTCCAGGTGAGGTGGGACTCTAAATTCTAAATCCCCTGAGAGAATGAAACTGAGCACAGGACTGCTGAACTGCATTCAGAAAAGGATCGTGACCCTATTGAAAGATATCAAAAATGTCCTTGTGAAGGACTCCAGTTGTTCACATTTTCTACGGGCACGTGACCAGCTACAAATGAACCACAGAGGATATGCTAGATAAGGGTACAGTGAAATAAAATGTTGCTGTTTGAACATAAGTATATTTTTAGCAGGTTCGAAAATAGCTATCCGCCATATTTCAAATTCTTAGCTAACCTTCACTAATTTATTTGGACTATTTCAATTGTTTCTTTTGAAATTTATACACACACATAATCATATTTAAAGCTGTACATTTATCTATCACACATGCATGTGTGAGTGTGTAGAAGGTAATGGTCACTTTGAATGTATAGAAACAATACCAATCCAAGCTGGGATGATGGATGCAGAGGCATTTCCCTGCTTGGCAGGATCCCAATAAGGCAAAGGGATCCTGCTTGTCTCAGAAGCAGAATGCATCCTGCTGTTTTGCTGTCTTGGATTACAAGAATCCCTGGGTGATAGACAAATTTAGAATGCATTTGTAAACTTAAATTCATTGTAGGAAACAAATTAGTCCTCCCTGAACTTTCCCAGTGGGCATATTTCCACTGAAGTATGGGAATTTATAATTACATTCTTTTATAGACTGGTGACTTTTCTCAAGAGTGTTTGAAATTCAAGCTGAGAACCCTGGATTATCCAATTTTCCATCCACATTGTGGGATTCTATAATAATTCCTTAGACATCTATTCCCCAAGCTTCTGTTTTTCAGTTCAACCAAGGTCTGAGTGTAAATCCCATGAAGATATTTCAGAGATCAGTCACTTACTAGATTTAAAGTTTACAGAGTTTTTAAGTAAAGTGACAAGATTAATTTCATATTTTTATTGAAAAAATCAATCCCATCTATCTATTTATCATTAATATCAGGAAAGACCCATACTCTCCAACCCCACACGTTGTCAGGTTTTACCTTCAGTCATTCTATTGTCCAGAGCAGGCTGTTCACCTTAAAGTAAGGAGAGAGCAGATGCCATTCTGGGTGAGGACCTAGGTCCATGAAACCCTCAATTCTATTGCCAACAAGATCTGGGGATGCTCTAAAAAATGGCCTATTGATTTGACCCGGCATTGATGTTCAAGGTTCAAATGAACCTACGAAACTGTTCTTCATTATCTCACCAAGCCATTTTTATTTTTGCACTTTTTTTTTAAGTTTTAATTCCAGTATAGTTAATATACAGTGTTAAGTTTGTTTCAGGTGTTCAAGATAGTGACTCAACAGTTCTCTACATTACTCAGTGCTCATCATAAGTGTGCCCTTAATCCCGTTCACCTAATTGCACCCATCCCCCACCCACCTCCCCTCTGACAATCATCAGTTGGTTTTCTAGAGTTAAGAGTCTGTTTTTTGTTTTGTTTTCTGTTTGTTTGTTTGTTTATCTCTCTCCTTTCCCCCCCTTTGTTCTTTTGTTTTCTTTCTTAAATTCCACATAGGAATGAAATCATATGGTAATTTTTTTGACTGACTTATTTTGCTTAGCATTATATTCTCTAGATACATCCATGTTGTTGCAGATGGCAAGATTTCATTCCTTTTTATGGCTCAGTAATATTCCCCTGTGTATACATACCATATCTTCTTTCTCCATTCATCAGTCAATAGACACTTGGGTTGCTTCCATAATTTGGCTATTCTATATAATGTTGCAATAAACAAAGGGGTATATGTATCCTTTTGAATTAGTGTGTTTGTATTCTTTGAGTAAATACCCAGTAACATGATTACTGGATCATATTGTAGTTCTATTTTTAGTTTATTGAGGAACCTCCATACTGTTTTCCACAGTGGCTGCACCAATTTGCATTCCCTCCAACAGTGCAAGAGGGTCCCTTTTCTCCACATCCTCGCCAACATGTGCTGTTTCTTGTATTTTTTTCACCATTCTGACAGGTGTGAAGTGATATCTCATTGTGGTTTTGGTTTGCATTTCCCTGTTGCTTAGTGATGTTGAGCAACTTTTCATGTGTTTTTAGGCCATCTGTATGTCTTCTTCAGAGAAATATCTATGCATGCCTTTTGCCCATTTTTAATTGGATTATTTGTTTTATTGGTGTTGAGTTGTATATGTTCTTTATATAGTTTGGATACTAACCCTTTATCAGATATGTCATTTGTAAATATCTTCTTCCATTCAGCAGGATGTCTTTCTAACTGGTGTAGGATCTTGGGGATACGAGCTGTGTAATTCTATCTTGCTCTGTGAAGTGATACTTCTTTTTTATTCTAAACCTGCCTAACTCAAGTTTAAAGTTGCTTCTTGTAGCAATTACATACAATTAAAAAATAAAGTCACATCCATTTCTGTCCTTTTAGTTTTCTTTCTTTTTATAGCTTATCTATTATCAAAAATAATTTGAGGTGACAAGTGCCTGACTTTCAACATAGATACCATACTTGTCCCTATTTTGGTCATTGGAATAAAATTCCTATATCTCGTCTTCATTATAATACAAGTCAGAGAAAGGTCCATGAGTTCCTTTCTTGAGACTGTCGTTGACCCTTGAATAACATGGGGGTCAGGGTGTTGACCCCCAACCTTTACTTACAGTCAGAAATCTGCATGTAACTTTTGATTCCCCAAAAACTAAACTACTGATAGCTTACTCTTGACTGGAAGCCTTATAGATAACATAAACAGTTGATTAACACATATTTTATTTTATTTTTTTTAAGATTTTATTTATTTATTTGATAGAGAGAACACAAGTAAGCAGAGTGGCAGGCAGAGGGAGAGGGAAAAGCAGGCTCCCCGCTGAGCGGGGAGCCAGACGTGGGGCTCGATCCCAGGACCCCAGGATCATGACCTGAGCGGAAGGCAGCCGCTTAATCCACTGAGCCACTCAGGCGCCCCAACACATATTTTATATATTATATATATTATATGCTGTGTTCTTACAATAAAGTGGGAGAAAAGTAAATGTTATTAAGAAAATCATAATGAAGAGAAAATACATGTACAGTCCTATACTGTATTTATTGAAAAAAATCCACATGTAAGCGGACCCCCGCAGTTCGAACCTGTGTTGCCCAAGGTTCAACAATATTAGCATATTTGCCACTTAAACTTTCCTGCTAAAATAGGCACCAGTGGGTGAGTTATAGCAATTCTTTACAACATACTTTGGAAGTAAAAGCATACCAAATTTTCATAACTGGATTTAACTAAAAATTTGGCCAAAGTCCAGAGAAGTATAAAAAACTACTGTTTTAGTCCTCGCTTAAGCAAATTTCAGCTGTGTATCCTTCTGGGGTGGACCAGGAAGCTCTGAGCACCTGCTGTAGCCAAGCCTGTATCTCTTTGGCCCTCACTGAGCACCTGCCACTATCTTCCAACTTCCTCAACAGATCCTCTACAATATTCCTCTTGACTCTCCCTTGGTCATTATTACTTCTGTTTCTTCCTCATGCTACAATGTAAACCACAGGCCAGTTAGCATTTCTCACTTCTGTTCCCTGTGGTTTCTAGTCGCGGGCTAGTTCCCAGCACATGCTAGGTACTGGTTGAATGAGTTACCATTATGTTAACCTATTTAATCCTCCAATTATCCTTTGTGAATGTACTGCTCTTGGCCCCATTTTACAGATGAGGAAATGGAGGCATGAGAAGTATTTTGACTTACTTTCCCAAAGTCACACAGCCAGCATGCTGCCACGCTGGATCTGACCCCAGGCAGTCGGATGTCCAGACGCCTGTTCTTAAGCACTTTGGCACGATGCCCATGCTTCTCCAAGAACTGAGTGTCCAGGGGACTATGACCGACAAGCCTCCTGCCCTCATGGGTACAGCAGTCCAGCGTGAGGGGCAGATATTAAACCCCACAGATATCTCCACATTGAGAGCCCCATGAAAAACTCACCTCGAACTCTCTCTCTGGTGGAAGCATTCTGTCTTCCACCTTGTCTACTCACTGCAGAAATATCTCCATGTGGGTTTTCATCAATCCCTTTGAACTCTTGTCAGTTAGGGTAGCCACGGGGTCAGTGCAGGTCTTAGAAAAAAAGATCAGAGCAGCAACATTTTATGAATAACTAAGAAGATAAAACCCCAAAGTGAAGTGTGGTTCCTTCGTATTCTCTTGCTGCCATAACACATTACCACAAATTCAGTGGCTTAAAACAGCACAGGGTTGTTGTAGCATAGTTCTGTTAGTCAGACACATGTTTTGCTGGGTTAAAATCAAGGTGTCAGCAGGCCTGATGCCTTTGTCCTGCCTCAGGAGGAGAATCAGTTTCCTTGCCTTTTCTAGCTTCAACACGTGGCTCACAGTCCTTGGCATGCGGCCCCTTTCCCCACGTTCAAAGTCAGCCAACTTGTGTTTCACTGATGCTCCTCCCTTGTCACACCTGTTTCTCCAGCCTTCCCTGAGAAAAGTGTTTTGCATTTAATGATCCAAGTATCCCAGATTAGGCTCACTGGGATAATCCAGGATAATCTCCCTATCTCAGCATCCTTATCTTTAACCACATCAGCAAAGTCCCTTTTGTATGCAAGGATAACATATTCACAGGTTCTGGGGGTTAGGATGTGTGCGTCTTTGGGGACCGCTCTTCCGCCCACAACATATGGCTATACGTTAGAGTTGCTGTGGGCCAGGAAATTAAAATTGTCCCTAAAGCTTCCGGCTGAACAATGCTCGATAGTGGGGCAGCGGATTCACTGGGGGTGGGGTTATTGATCCTCCAGACCATGCCTGTGTTACGATTCCTTTGCATTCCGACCACCGAAGCCCAGATCAGTGATCTCCTGGGCAGACTGAGGCTCTACCTATCCAAGCCCCCTGGGCCTGCGTTTTCTGGCCTCTCCAATCCCAGAGTCACATTTTGCTGCGGCCGAGTCTAAGGTCCAAATGCGCCTCATGTCCTCACGTGAAAAACTTTAATGACCTTTCAGTGCCCAAAGGACAGAGTTATTCATTCCTCAAAGAGATACTCAAAACTTTGCAAGTGGAATTAAATAAGGTGAAACCTTCATTTATTTGGCATTTGGTTTAAAGCAGGTGCTATTTCATTTTTGTTGTTGTGTGTATTCTTTTTTTTTTTTAAATAAGAACTATTTATTTATTTGAGAGAGAGAGAGAGAGAGAAAGGAAGAGAAAGCCTGGGGAGGGGCAGAGGGAGAGGGAAAAATCTCAAACAGACTCCCTGCTGAGTGGGGCTCAATCTCACCACACTGAGATCATGACCTGAGCCAAACTAAGAGTCAGATGCTTAACCGACTGAGCTACCCAGGTTCCCCTGTTGTGTGTATTCTTATAATCAAGCAAGCCATAGGTACTTTTATTCCCCTACATATACATTTTGGTTTTATATATTGGGCTAGGCTATAGTTTTCAACCATGTGAATTTTCTTTTGTTGGTGTTAAACAAGAATTTATTCTGTACAAATGCATAACACTGCTGAGCTCAAGAGGGGATTAATGATGCTCACCACCTCATACTCACAAAAGGAATAAGAACAAGATGGGTCTAGGTCTTTCAAATCAAGAAAACTCACATGGATCAGGGCAGAGGGGAGTAAGGAAGGACGGGGGTGTTGCAGGAAGTATCCCTTCTTCTATCGTGGGACTAAATGAAGATAATTGGACAAGACCATGCCAACATCAAGACTAGCCACAGCCCACTGGGGGCTTCTTGTGGAGTACCTAACATGATGTTCTAGAATCCCATGGAATCTTATTTCCAGTTTGTATATCTGTATTTCGATAAGTAGATCATAACAATTGTAGGTGAAATTTGAAGGGAATGCAGAGGCAGAAGGGATTATCCTAGAGATGCCCATTACTTTCTCTGTCTCCGATCTGCTGTCCCCGTTCGCAGGGCCAACCCAGGGCCCAGTGCCTTGGAGCAGACCTTTCTGATGAGCGGCCCCTGAGTGTACGTGTGGTGAAGTTGGCGTTGCCTGGCCCAGCCCAGCGACCAAGGTTGGACTGCCAGGGTGGTCAGCTCATCCCTCCTTCACTCTTGTCTTCAGTCTTCTGAACTTCTCATCTTCCTTCAAACTTTTCAAATGTACATTTTGGAAGCCATACAAATATATTTAGGATATCCATAGCATGGCAATGGTCTTCATTGTCAAATGAGTTGTTATCTGACACAAAGAAGTCAAAAGGCAGTAAATGAAACTTTTCCTATATCTGAGCATAAAATTTACTAGTCTTCATCATTGGCGCCATCCTCACTTCCTTACTGAACTTTATAAGGAATATGACAACATTTACCCCCACATATGCCACTTTGGGACTAAGAACCCTACTGACAGGGTCCATTGCCAGGCTGACCCTCAGCTAAGGAACCTGCAGTGGCCTGAGCACAGGAGGGACCACTCTTCCAGCAGGGGTCTGGCCTCTTAGATTCAGGACACTGCTCATCAGCAGTGTCAATGAGGGTCACTGCATTGTCAGCTAGACTTGTCAGGTGTGTCAACAGGACATAACATCTTCCAGGGCCATGCAGACACATCCTGAGCCCAGAAAGAAGACAAGAGTCAGCAATGCTTTGCATGTTGGGCAATTTTGCTTTGCTAAGAATTATCAGAAGCTACTTGCTAGCATGTTAAACTGAGTTTACTTATACTGATATAATATTAACCCAACTATATTTAAACCATATCATCTTCAAGTCTATCTTTAAGTTCTTTGCTTATGAATTTCAGCAATGCATTTGAGTCTCAAAACGGTCTAAAACATTTACTAATAATTCAAAACAGAATTTAAAATAATGGAAGAGAAAAGTATTCTTTTTTTTTTTTTTAAGATTTTATTTATTTATTTGAGAGAGAGAGAATGAGAGAGAGAGAACACCTGAGAGGGGATAGGGTCAGAGGACGAAGCAGACTCCCTGCCGAGCAGGAAGCCCGATGCGGCACTCGATCCAGGGACTCCAGGATCATGACCTGAGCCGAAGGCAGCCGCTCAACCAACTGAGCCACCCAGGCGCCCGAGAAAAGTATTCTTGCATTAACCTAAATTTTCTTTGAAATTATTACAACTTATTTAAAGATAATTTATCTAATGCCTGCTTTGGGAGGCATGGATGGGTCTTGATGTCTCAAAGAATACACAAATGAGTGAAAAAAGCCCTTGTTCCCCATTACCTTCTGGCATGGGTGATAAGCCCGAGGATGCAAAGAGAAGAGTCACACGTGTGTGTTAGATGGTGTGGAGTATGTGTGCTACTGAACTGTCCAATCAAGGTCCTCATTTGTCACTTGAGCTGCACTTCAGTTACAAAGGCAGCAGGAATAGAGAACAGATTCCTAGTGGCCCCAGTGAATGAGGCTGAAGACTAACAAGGGGACCTCTCAGAAAATGGGTAAATTCTTGGATCTTGGAAGAAATACTTGGAGTCAAAGTTGGAGAAACCAGAAAGCAAGGAAAAATGTGTCAGATAGATATCGGGGAGAGGGTAGAGGATAGGATGGGTGTTACTGCTCTAAATTCCAAAAAAGTCCCATTTTATTAGATTTATAACATCAGGATTCAATTTTATTAATTTCTGAACACAGATAGTTTTTTTATTTGAATTTGGCTTATGGTTTTTCTTTCATTATTTCCGCAAGGGCATAAATTCACTTAAGGGAGGAACATTAGAATTGTTAATACAATTTATGATGACAATGGGGACACATATAGTAATGTTCATTCCAAAACATGGTTAAAGAAGATCTCCAGAAATTATTTTCCCTCTCCACATCTATCATTTTATAGGAAATCATTTTTTTTTATTTCTCACATGTGATTAATCCCAAATTTTCTTTTCTAGGCTAAAAATAAATTTCAGCTATAATATTGAGTTAGGATGCATCGCTCCCTATGTTGGAATTCAGTGCTCATCTCCTATTTGCTAGATGCACTCTGTCAGTCCAGCTAGGACATGGGTCGCATGGGGGCGGGGCGAGGCGAGGTGAAAAATCCTTATTGTGTCAAAATTATCATCTTTTTTTTAACAAAACGATAAAGAATTAGGACTTGATCCTAAAGGAGAAGCAGAAGAACGCTCTTGAACAGGAGTTGGATATAAGCTAATTTGCATTTTTGGAAGATAGTTCTGGAGGCAGAGATCAGGACTGAGCGGAAGGTCCAGCAAAGGCAAAGGGGTTGTGTTCTAGGACCAAGAGGTAGCTCAGCCACAGGGGCTAAGAGGAGAACCAAATTCTCTCAAATGTAGAAGCCAAAGCACTTTATGATCCCCAAACGAAGCTGTCGTAAAGAATGACATTACAGATAAAGGGCTGATCTCCAAGGTCTATAAAGAAACTCAAACTCAACACTCAGAAAACAAATAACCCAGTCAAAAAATGGGCAGAAGACATGAACAGACACTTCTCCAAAGAAGACATACAAATGGCTAACAGACACATGAAAAAATGTTCAACATCATTAGCCATCAGGGAAATATAAATCAAAACCACAATGAGATACCACCTTACACCAGTTAGAATGGCAAAAATTAACAATCAGGAAACAAGTGTTGGAGAGGTTGTGGAGAAAGGGGAACCCTCTTACACTGTTGGTGGGAATGCAAGCTGGTGCAGCCACTCTGGAAAATAGTGTGGAGGTTCCTTAAAACATTAAAAATAGAGCTACCCTATGACCCAGTAATTGCACTACTGAGTATTTACCCCAAAGATACAGATGTAGTGAAAAGAAGGGCCATATGCACCCCAATGTTCATAGCAGCAATGTTCACAATAACCAAACTGTGGAAAGAGAATAGATGTCCATCAACAGATGAATGGATAAAGAAGATGTGGTTCATATATACAATGGAATATTATGCAGCCATCAGAAAGATGAATACCCACCATTTGCATCGACGTGGATGGAACTGGAGGGGATTACGCTGAGTGAAATAAGTCAAGCAGAGAAAGACAATCATCATATAGTTTCACTCATATGTGGAATATAAGGAATAGCACAGAAGACCATAGGGGAAGGAAGGGAAATCTGAAGGGGGAGAAATCAGAGAGGGAAATGAACCATGAGAGACTATGGAACCCGGGGAAACAAACTGAAGGTCTCAGAGGGGAGGGGGTGACAAGGTGATGGGTACTAAGGAGGGCCAAGTGTTGTGATGAGCACCGGGTGTTATATGTAACTAATGAACCGTTGAACACTACATCAAAAACTAATGATGTACTATGCAGTGGCTAACTAAACATTAAAAAAAAAAAAAGAGTCAGTGTCCTTTCTTTTTATATACTCATTGGATATTATTGTTCATGATTCACCAGGATGAATTTTATATCTTGAGAATATGATTTTCTCTTAGTCCCATGAAATTACTGACATTTGATCAGGGTGACATAGATGCAGCTGAAAATTCCCATAAGTTATGGAGGCTACAGAGCAGCGTGGTGACGGGTCCATATGCTGAGCATTAGCACCACCCTGCTCCCATCCTCAGCACCAACCCCACCGCCGTGCCCACCATCTCTCCCGTAGTGCTGCTGATTAAGGGCTGCTTGACCCCACGCAAGCAAAGCGGAACTAGGTTGTCACAATTTGGAAACTGTTTTTATTTCTCTGTCTTAGCCTATTTAAGTGTTTCAAGGTTTCAATCAAGTCTCTCCCTCCAGTAAGCCCCAATTTCCTTATCTTACCTACATGAGAATTTTCTCCCACCTCTGACATTCTTGGAAGTATATGACTCAATCAAAGAATAGTTAAGAATTGTCAAGTAAGTGATCACTTTAAATATAGTTTTTGATATAGACTGTTATTTTTAATGATCTGTAAATGTAATACCTTGTTAGCTAATAGGTTACTAGTGACTGTGTGATTATATAAGGTGACTCTACAAGCCAAGTTTCCTTTTTTTTAGTGAATATGAAGTGTGTTTTATATTTCTAATAACATTGGAATGAGGAAACTAGAGCTATAATTATTTTCAGATTTGCTGATTAAATAGCCAGGCAATCTGAGTAAGTCAGCTAAAAACTGGAATTATAAATTTATTAAAGTAGCTAATTCAAGGAAAGTATGGAAAAATGACCCGTTGTACAATGTGAATATCTTAAGATATAATCAAGCACACATGAAAAAACTTTAAGAATTAAAAAAATTAACAATTAAAATCATATTCTAGAAAAACATTTAAATACTAAAATAGGATAAGGACAGCTGTCAGGAGTAAGGGTAGCTCTCTAAGCTTCAAGAAAAGAAAAAGACGCTCAACAAGTGAAATAAAATGAGAGGAACAAGAGTAGCTCGGAAACATTTACCTCTGCGTGAAGTCTGGATAGAGAATTATGGTTGATAGTATATAAAATCATGTTGGAGTTACGATAAAAACATCAGGATGCCATTTATAAAATGACGAAGTTATGAAGTGTTCGGTATGAGCTGTAATAAAAACATCTGGACACTGATATGAGATGAAACAAGATCAGCTGTTTATTGCAGGCGTTGTGATGAGCAGCATCCGGGGAAGGTCTAAAGATAGCCCAAAACTTCGAGCCTTTCGAAAAATCTCTTAAGACTTTCCACACAGGAACTATTTCCCTAGATGTGATGAACCAAACCTCCCCAGCAGAGTTCCCAAGGATGCCGAACAATTTTAAATATCCTAAATGACTAATATTAGAGGAAAGAGAGATACTTAATCGAGTTGGTTAATTTATATATAATTATTTATATCACATCTCTTTCCATTGAATATTTGAGACTCCTATAACAAAATAAATATCTTTCATAATGGTAAAATGTGTCTACAATTATAAAATAAGGGACGGGAAAGAGAAGGCATGTATAATACCTACAAGGTGCAGCCTGACTTCTGTGAAGGAATTTCAGGCAGGGCTTCAGAGCCTGGTGACATCATAAGTAGGAGGGAAAATAGAAATATGTATAGCACTGCGATTATGAGAAAGGAGAAAAAGTGTCAAGTTTTCCGTGACAGAAAGAGGTCTTAGTCTTATGTTCCAAAAGAACTTTCTCATCAAGAAGTTTGGTATTATGTTATAAGGAATAATTATGTTATAAGGAATAATTACGTTATAAGAAATAATTACGTTACTGCAAATGGAATCTTTTGACGATCAGACAGGAGCAGACACAGAATAACGGTGTGGAGATGTGTGTGGACGTGAAGGAGATTTCTTGCCCCCACAGGTCCAAGACAGGAGGCATGGCAGCAGCTGGGGGGCCATGCGGAGGGAGTGCTCAGCAGGTGGGGCACCACGAGCGAGGACCCATGGGCACGTGCCTTTATGGGGGTCAGGGTGGGGCACACAAGCAACAATGTGAGTGATGTCACCAGCTCACCGATGGGAAGGACAATAAGGTGATATCGTGACAGAGGCCAGCCTTACGTGGGTGTACCTGGTCACCCGGGAGGGGTGCTCCCAGCCTGTTAGTGAGGAGGTTGAGACAGCAGGAAAACACGAAGTTTTAAGAATTTATAATCCATCCTGGAAGACATGAACTGCTGTAACAACTGAGGCTCTCTTAAACATTTTTGCAGCAAATCCAAGCAGTTGCACCAATAATCTAGAGGATCTTTAAGTGATGCAGAGCTCCAAAAAAAATGCCTCTCTGTGATCCTTTGGGTCAATTGTGCTAGTGTGCACCTGGAGGAGGGGCTGGAGGAAGCCCGTCAGTTTGGCAATGAATCCCCAGCCGTGGCCCCTCTGTCCTCCGACTCCCCAGGGTCTGTGGTCCACCTCGCTGGGAGGTAACTGGCACCTTGGCTGGGCTGACCTCTGCTCTTTGCTCTGATACTTTCTTTTCTGTAGTCCCGGCTCTTCTGCCCCTGTTCTAGCTTGGGAATCACTTTGCCATTCAAGGATTCTGCTATTCCACGAGTCTTGTGCTTTCATGTGTAAGTTGAACTCTGAGCTATGATTATTTCTTTATTTAATTGTGTAAAAAAAGTTACAATTTTTGGAGAATAGCTCCTCTATCTGGGGACTCCTGGGTGGCTCAGTCCGTTAATGGTCAGACTCTTGATTTAGGCTCGGGTCATGATCTCAGGGTTGTGAGATTGAGCCCCACTTTGGGCTCCAAGCTCAACAGGGAGTCTGCTTGTCTTCCTCCCCCCCGTTCTGTCCCTGCTCCCACTTGTGCATGAGCCCACTTGTACTCTCTCTCTCTCAAATAAATACATAAATAAATAAAATCTTTAAAATAATAGCTCCTTTATCTGAAGTTGGCAGGCTTATGGACTTCACAAATCTTTATTTTCTAAATCTCCTTTAACATCCTGATATCAGCTTTATAAGACCAGAAGATCACAAACTTGCACAATAAAGCTGGTAGGACCACTGAGCCTCACTGTCCTCCATGAAGTGTCAGTCTGAGCGATGTCCACGCCATGGACCCCAGTCCCTGTAATGTTGCTGTTTCCCTTGTCTGCACAAGACCGACAAGAGGTGGTTTCTAGAAAAGACTGGCATATTTGTATTGAGTGTGTCTTGAAGTTCTCCCTACAGAGGTGCTTTTCTCTCGGGACTTTGTACAACAGGGTTATTAGGGAAGAACTGGCGTAGCCCATAGGCAAGCACACAACCGTGTTGTCCAGCAGTAGCTACACCGTACCCACTGGGAGTACTGGGCAGTATGGTCAGTGTGGCTGATCCCCATCGACATCACTGTTGTCCTGAAGGATCCATTCCCCAGAAAAGAAGCCAGCAGTGGTGTCCTGGGTCTGGGTTACTGTCTAGCCTGTCCTATTTAGTGTCTTCACTTCCTAGAATCAGGTTGAGAGAGGCTGATATTTGTGTAACCCTCTTCCTCCCGCACCTCGAACCCGATGCTTTCTGTAGGGGAGCATGGGAGCTCTGTGGTCCCGGATGACTGGCTCACCTTCTGCCTAAAGCCTATCACAGTTAGGATTCCCATCGAACTAGTGACAGAACTCAAAGATTACCCAAATCTGACTACTCTCTGGGGTTTATAGAAAAGCGATTTCCATTGTCTTCAGTTCTTTCTCAACTTTTCCACCAGTAACTTTTTCCAAATTCTTCTTTAATCATTTGTTACAATGATTTCCAGTTCTTGCAGAATAAAGCCCTGACTTTTGAGGCTCTCCACATTTGGTCTAAGACAGGGGACTAACATGTGGGGTCCTGCTTCCCTCAGGACATGACTTAGAGGAGCTCACGTCTCCTGCCTGACGTACCCCATGCATGTGCTGCTGGGCCCCTTTCACTAAGCTCACGGACACGGACGCCGTGACTGCTGGTGCAGCTGGGCCGGTCCACCCCGAGTGCGGCTGGACCACAGGCCCCGGTATAATAGCTGAGTTTCCACCCCGATCTCATCATCAACAAGGCAGAGTAGGAATGCAGTCCCGGTGTCCGCTGTCAGACAGCACCCACATGCGGGGGAGATGGCTGGGGTACAGTTCCAACTGCTCCAGAGCAGAACCCAGGAGCCCGGGCTTACAGAGGCCTGTGTGGAGAAAGAGAGCTTAGCTGACTAAGATCTCATGAACCCTCTTTGCGGCGTGAGTGCCAGAGTGCGGGCCCTGGGCTGCATGTGCAGAACAGAGCATCCGGAGTGAAGAGTGCGGGGCTTTCCACATGGTCCTCCTGGCCTCCGTGCAGGTCCCACATTAGTTCTGGATGCCTCCTGTGGATGGTATAAAAAAACAAAGCAGAGTCCGAAAACCAGGGCCAGGGTGAGTGGCCAGAGGAAAGTCTGGGAGAGGGGACACGGAGGCTGTGACAGCACTCAGCTGTTCAGAGAAACAGAACAAGGGAGGGGGTGCTGCTCTCACACATTTGGAGGGCTCACGAGGGAAGCCGCCCAAGGATCCACTGCAGGGCTCACATACAGGAGCAGCCCAGGGATCTACTGGAGGGCTCACGAGGGAAGCAGCCCAGGGATCCACTGCAGGGCTCACACACAGGAGTGGCCCAGGGATCCACTGGGTGGTTCACATACAGGAGCAGCCCAGGGATCCACTGGGGGGCTCTACACATAGGAGCAGCCCAGGGATCCACGGAGGGGCTCACACACAGGAGCAGCCCAGGGGTCCACTGGGGGGCTCACACAGAGGAGCAGCCCAGGGATCTATTAGAGGGCTCACTAGGGAAGCAGCCCAGGGATCCACTGGGGGGTTCACACACAGGAGCAGCCCAGGGATCCACTGGAGGACTCATATACAGGAGTAGCCCCAGGATCCACTGGAGGGCTCACACACAGGAGGAGCCAGGGATGCACTGGAGACTCACTAGGGAAGCAGCCCAGGGATCCACTGGAGGGCTCACACACAGGAGCAGCCCAGGGATCCACTGGAGGCTCACTAGGGAAGCAGCCCCGGGATCCACTGGGGGGTTCACATACAGGAGCAGCCCAGGGATCCACTGGAGGGCTCACTAGGGAAGTAGCCTAGGGATCCACTGGAGGGCTCACATACAGGAGCAGCCCAGGGATCCACTGGAGACTCACTTGGGAAGCAGCCAAGGGATCCACTGGAGGGCTCACACACAGGAGTAGCCCAGGGATCCACTGGAGGCTCACTAGGGAAGCAGCCCCAGGATCCACTGGGGGGTTCACATACAGGAGCAGCCTAGGGATCCACTGGAGGGCTCACACACAGGAGGAGCCCAGGGATCCACTGGGTGGTTCACACACAGGAGCAGCCCAGGGATCCATGGAGTTCAAGCCCCGTGACAGGATGCCCCAGTGTGAAAGGAGCCGGGGCTGTCCACGGATGTGGAAGTCACAGTGGTGGGCATATTGCTGATGGCTTCAGTAGAGCTGTGTGACCACCTGGCAGGGCTGATGTGAGGGCAAATCTCGATGTCACTTTATCCAAACCCCATCAGATGAGGTTTTGCTTCTCTGAGATTCTTTACTTAAGATTAAAGTGCACACATTGCCCATCCCCAGACTCCACATGGGTCTCCCTTTGAAATCTTCCCAGTCTCTTCAAAAGGCCCTGCCACCATCTAGAAAACTCCAAGTCCCATGCTATTTCCTGAGTGTCTTGCATCCACACTCAAGCCAGTTCTATGGATTCCACGTCTGAGTAACCACACATACATGATGCACTCCCTTCCTCTCCTGGCCCCGTGTTCCAGGCCACCATCACAACATTCTGCAAACAGTGTCACCATCCTAACCATTGCCCTGCTCCATCCTCGATGCCTCCTGTCCAGGCTCCAGGCAACAGGAAACTGACATTGAATACAAATGGGATCATGTCACCCCAGACTAAACCACTTCCTTCTCTTCCCATTGGCTTTAAGATCAACCTGAGCATCTCCCCTGGCCCCAGGACTGCAGGGTGATCTCAGACCCAGCCATTCACCCCCATCCCAGGCCACCTTCCAACCAGTCCCTAGTCACCAACCACACTGGCCTCTCTCAGGCTTTTGGCACTCCAAGCTCTTCCCTCCTGAGACCTGTGCACTTGGTGTTGACTCTGGCGGAACACACCTCCCTCACTGGGCTTGGCTGCTTCCTCCTCAGCCACGGACTTTCAGCTTGCAGGTCACCAGCCCAGCCCAGCACAGCCTCCCACCGCTCCTGTATGGGGGCGGCCCTTCCGTCATCCTCCTGCCTCCCACCCTGCTGGTCTTCCCTCCTGGTCCCTTCCCACACTTTCTTCTGTTGTGGGTGTTTTGATCCATATGGGCAAGAACCAATTCTGCAATGTTCACCAGTCACCTCACAAAGGCCAAGCCACCCCTGACCTCAAGCCCCCCACCCAAGTCACCCTACCAGCCCTGCTTTTCTGTTGGTTTGCTCTTGTTGTTGTTTGTTTTGTTTTTTTAAGAGTCATTGATGTATTTCAGAGAGAGAGGGGAAGAGAGAGTGCGACTGGGGGGAGGGGCAAAGGGAGAGGGAGAGAGAGAGAATCCCAGGCAGACTCTCCACTGAGCACAGAGCCTGAACTGGGGGATCAAGAGAAACAGGACATGTGGATCCTGACTCTCTCGGAAACCCTTTGTCCCACAGGTGATGGTCTTCAAATCAAAAGTACTTGAACCGAGTTCTT
The DNA here is from genome assembly GCF_002201575.2 of Neomonachus schauinslandi. Classification (NCBI taxonomy): domain Eukaryota; kingdom Metazoa; phylum Chordata; class Mammalia; order Carnivora; family Phocidae; genus Neomonachus; species Neomonachus schauinslandi. The sequence goes on from NC_058409.1 coordinate 147,175,197, forward strand.
ATATGTCTATTTTTTTGTTCATGTGTCAGAAATGCTCAAAATTTTTTTGGTTACCAAAGACCTCTTATAATGTCTTTGAACAATTCTAGGCTTTCTTCCACTTCTCAGCTGATGCATACTCAGGGATAATCAATTATATTTAAAATTACCCTGTAAAAAGCATGTTAGGATGGTATCTGGTATTGTTGCTCTGCTATTGAAAGATAAAAAGATGAAACAAATAAACTGGGAATTTTGTATGTGACAAGTAGAGAAAGTTCTGGAATTACCCAGGATTTCATGCTAATCGTGTTACTTCCCCTCAGTTTTGAAGGTAGTATTGAAGTTGAGTCCCATTGCATTTGAATGCCATTTACATGACAGAACTTAGTTTTCTTCTCTTAATGGCATAGACGAATTTGATGTTAATGCTGTGGGGTTGAGATATTAAACCCTCAGCCACCTCTGTTTAGGCTAAAAGGGATGCCTGAAGTGTGTGTTACAAAGCAGTGGATGTGTAGCTTGAAAATACAAGGTTGTAGGACAGGCAAGACCCAGGGCCTAGGGATGGTTTTGTCCATGGCTATTGGTCACAGGTGGAAGTCAGGGACTGTGGTCCCCACAACAGCGGGGATTTGGGTCCCCATGACAGAAGCAGAGAGCAGATGGTGAGGACAAGAGCAGGAGAGGCACCTCCCTGAGAACGGGGGACAGAGGTCCCAACCTGGCCGGCAGAGTGAGTCTCCACGTGAGCGGCGTGGAGCTGCTCCCTTGGAATCCTGCTTGCCCCGAACTGCTCGCTCAGGACACTCAGGCGTGAATGCTTTTCTTTGTCAGGGAACGAGAAAGGAGCCACAACTAGAAAAATGTATCTAAGGAGACTTCCCGGGGTCTGACAAAAACTACTTTCAGCCCAAAGATACTGACATCCAAGTCGTGGCTCCTCTGGGAAACTCCGGGATGGCATTTTTTGGCAGCCGGTGAAGGTCTAAGAAGTTAGTTCCAGTTGGCTCGCAGAGGGCTGTGTCCCTGATGGGCCAGCCCCACACTGTGTGAATACACCACAGACCGTTTCTGGACTTTCTTTTGGCCTCGGCCACTTTGTTCTCATTCGGTAGGCTGATCTCCACCCAAGATGCTTCCCTAAACCTTTTCGAAATCCCATAAAACACGGCCATGGCATTTATGGGAACCAGGAGGCCAAATTACCAGCAGCACAAGGAGTAGGCGCGGTTCCTCTGGAAGCTTCCTGCGTCTGAGTGACAGGCGTGTGCTGACTGCCCGAGGGACGGAGAGGGATTCAGGTCGTGATTAGCACAGATTTGTAAATACCTTATACAGCACGAAATTGTCCAAGAAGGAAAACCGACATGGAGAGGCCATTCGTTTCCATTTTGGAGGTTAGAAACCCTTATGTTTCCACACACGTCCTCGGTTATGGGGAAGATTTCACACAGCAGTCATTTGCACGAATTAGTGGCATTTTGTTTCTGTGAATGTTCTGAGGCTGTTTGAGAAAGCAAACATTTGTCTGTTTTCTATTTGACAATTACATGGATTAGAGCAGATTACAGCTTAAAAGCGTTACCCCTGCAAAAGTTACTGAGCAAATTCACATTCTCACTTTTCCTAGTGCCTGAGCAATGTTTTATAGATGGACTGCCAAACTAATTCAATGTAAGTTATGTTTTGGTGGATTTTATGATTTATGATTTTTATTTTTATTTTTTTTAAAATTTTACTATGTTATGTTAGTCACCATAAAATACATCATTAGTTTTTGATGTGGTGATCCACGATCCATTGTTTTCGTATAACACCCAGTGCTCCATGCAGTACGTGCCCTCCTTAATCCCCATCACCGGGCTCACCCATCCCCCCCCCCCCTCTGAAAACCCTCAGTTTGTTTCTTGGAGTCCATAGTCTCTCACGGTTTGTCTCCTCCCCCTTCATTTTTCCCTTCCTTCTCCTAATGTCCTCCATGCTATTCCTTATGTTCCACAAATAAGTGAAACCATATGATAATTGGCTTTCTCTCTTTGACTTATTTCACTTAGCATAATCTCCTCCAGTCCCATCCATGTTGATGTAAAAGTTGGGTATTCATCCTTTCTGATGGCTGAGTAATATTCCATTGTATATATGGACCACATCTTCTTTATCCATTCGTCTGTTGGAGGGCATCTCGGCTCTTTCCACAGTTTGGCTATTGCGGACATTGCTGCTATGAACATTGGGGTGCATATGGCCCTTCTTTTCACTACATCAGTGTCTTTGGGGTAAATACCCAGGAGTGCAATTGCTGGGTCATAGGGTAGCTCTATTTTTAAATTTTTGAGGAACCTCCATACTGTTTTCCAAAGTGGCTGCACCAGCTTGCATTCCCAACAGTGTAAGAGGGTTCCCCTTTCTCCACAACCTCTCCAACATTTGTTGTTTCTTTCCCTGTCCATTTTTGCCATTCTAACTGGTGTAAGGTGGTATCTCAGTGTGGTTTTGATTTGAACTTCCCTGATGGCTAAGGATGATGAACATTTTTTCATGTGTCTGTAAGCCATTTGTATGTCTTCTTCAGAGAAGTGTCTTTTCATATTTTCTGCCTATTTTTTGACTTGATTATTTGTTTTTTGGGTGTTGAGTTTGAGAAGTTCTTTATAGATCTTGGATACCGGCCCTTTATCTGTAGTGTCATTTGCAAATATCTTCTCCCATTCTGTGGGTTGCCTCTTTGTTTTGTTGACTGTTTCCTTTGCTGTGCAGAAGCTTTTTATCTGATGAAGTCCCAAAAGTTCATTTTTGCTTTTGTTTCACTAGCTTTTGGAGGTGTATCTTGAAAGAAGCTGCTGTGGCTGATGTCAAAGAGGTTACTGCCTATGTTGTCCTCTAGGATTTTGATGGATTCCTGTCGCACATTGAGGTCTTTCATCCATTTTGAGTTTATCTTTGTGTATGGTGTAAGAAAATGGTTGAGTTTCATTCTTCTGTATATAGCTGTCCAATTTTCCCAGCACCGTTTATTGAAGAGACTGTCTTTTTTCCATTCCATATTTTTTCCTGCTTTGTCAAAGATTATTTGACCACAGACTTGAGGGTCCCTATCTGGGCTCTCTATTCTGTTCCATTGGTCTATGTGTCTGTTTTTGTGCCAGTTCCATGCTGTCTTGGTGATCACAGCTTTGTAATATAGCTTGAAATTGGGCAACGTGATGCCCCCAGCTTTGTTTTTCTTTTTCAACATTTCCTTGGTGATTTAGGGTCTTTTCTGATTCCATACAAATTTTAGGATTGTTTGTTCCAGCACTTTGAAAAATGTCATTGGAATTTTGATTGGGATGGCATTGAAGGTATAGATTGCTCTGGGTAGCATAGACATTTTAACAATGTTTATTCTTCCAATCCATGAGCATGGAATGTTTTTCCATCTTTTTGTGCCTTCTTCAATTTCTTTCATGAGTGTTCTGTAGTTCCTAGAGTATAGATCCTTTACCTCTTTGGTTAGGTTTATTCCGAGGTATCTTATGGTTTTTGGTGCTATTGTAAATGGAATCGTTTCTCTAATTTCTCTTTCTACAGTTGCATTGTTAGTGTATAAGAAAGCAACTGATTTCTGTTCATTGATTTTGTATCCTGCCACATTACTGAATTACTGTATGAGTTCTAGTAATTTGGGGGTGGAGTCTTTTGGGTTTTCCACATAAAGAATCATGTCGTCTGCGAAAAGAGAGAGTTTGACATCTTCTTTGCCAATTTGAATACCTTTTATTTCTTTTTGTTGTCTGATTGCTGTTGCTAGGACTTCTAGTACTATGTTGAACAATAGTGGCGAGAGTGGGCATCCTTGATCACTCCCTTAAGATCAGTGTTCCTGATCTTAAGGGAGAGGCTCTCAGCTTTTCCCATTGAGGATATTTGCTGTGGGTTTTTCATAGATGGATTTTATGAACTTGAGGAATGTTCCCTGTATCCTTATACTCTGAAGAGTTTTAAACAGGAAAGGATGTTTTATTTTGTCAAATGCTTTTTCTGCATCAATTGAGAGGACCATATGGTTCTTCTCCCTCCTCTTATTAATGTGTTCTATCACATTGATTGATTTGCGAATGTTGAACCACCCTTGCATCCCAGGAATAAATCCCACTTGGTTGTGGTGGATGATCCTTTTAATGCATTGTTGGATCCTATTAGCTAGGAATTGGTTGAGGATTTTGGAATCCATATTCATCAGGGATATTAGTCTGAAATTCTCCTTTTTGATGAGGTCTTTGCCTGGTTTGGGGATTAAGGTAATGCTGGGCTCATAGAATGAATTTGGGAGTTTTCCTTCTGTTTCTATTTTTTGAAACAGCTTCAGTAGAAAAGTTATTATTTCTTCTTTGACTGTTTGGTAGAATACCCCAGGGAATCCATCAGGCCCTGGACTCTTATTTTTTGGGAGGTTTTCGATCACTGCTTCAATCTCGTTACTGGTTATTGGCCTATTCAGGTTGTCAATTTCTTCCTGTTTCAGTCTTGGCAGCTTATAGGTTTCCAGGAAGGCATCCATTTCATCCAGATTGCTCAGTTTATTGGCATATATTTGTTGATAATAATTTCTAATAATTGTTTCTATTTCCTTGGTGTTAGTCGTGATCTCTCCCCTTTCATTCATAATTTTATTAATTTGGGTCCTTTCTCTTTTCTTTTGGATAAGTATGGTCAGTGGTTTATCGATCTTATTGATTCTTTCAAAGAACCAACTTCTAGTTTTGTTGATCTGATCTACTGTGTTTCTGGTTTCTAATTCATTGATCTCTGCTCTAATCTTAATTATTTCTCTTCTAATGCATGACTTAGGCCTTGTTTGTTGCTTTTTCTCTAGTTTTTAAGGTGTAGTGTTAGTTGGTGAATTCGGGATTTTTCTATTTTTTTGAGTGAGTCTTGGATGGCTATGTATTTCCCCCTTAGGACTGCCTTTGTAGTATCCCATAGGTTTTGGACTGATGTGTTTTCATTCTCATTAATTTCCATGAATTGTTTAAGTTCTTTGATTTCCTAGTTGACCCAAACATTCTTGACCAGAGTGGTCTTTAGCTTCCAAGTGTTTGAATTTCTGCCAAATTTTTTCTTGTGATTGAGTTCCGGTTTTAAAGCATTGTGGTCTGAGAATATGCAGGGAATAATCTCAATCTTTTGGTATCAGTTGAGACCTGATTTGTGACCCAGTATGTGGTCTATTCTGGAGAAAGTTCCATGTGCGCTCAAGAAGAATGAGTATTCTGTTGTTTTAGGGTGGAATGTTCTGTATATATCTCTGAGGTCCATCTGGTCCAGTGTAAAATTCAAAGCTCTTGTTTCCTTGTTTTCTGCTTAGATGATCTGTTCATTGCTGAGAGTGGAGTATTGAGGTCTCCTAAAATTAATATATTGTTATCAATATGACTCTTTATTTTGGTTACCAGTTGGCTTATGTAGATGGCTGCTCCAATGTTGGGGGCGTAGATATTTATAATTGTTAGATCTTCTTGTTGGATAGACCCTTTAAGAATGATATAGTGTCCTTCTATGTCTCTAACTACAGACTTCAGTTTAAAATCTAATTTTTCTGTTATAAGAATTGCTACCCCAGCTTTCTTTTGAGGTCCGCTGGCATGGAAGATGGATCTCCATCCCTTCACTTTCAGTCTGGATGTATCCTTAGGTTCAGAAAGAGTCTCTTGTAGACAGCATATGGATGGGTCATGCCTTTTTATCCAATCTGCAACCCTGTGCCATTTTATGGGAGCATTTAGGCCATTCACGTTAAGAGTGATTATTGAAAGATATGAATTAATTGTCATCATGTTGCCTGTGAAGACGTTGTTTTGATAGATTGTCCCTGTAAATTTCTTTTTTTAATAAAGATTTTATTTATTTATTTGACACAGAGAGACACAGCGAGAGAGGGAACACAAGCAGGGGGAGTGGGAGATGGAGAAGCAGGCTTCCTGCAGAGCAGGGAGCCCGATGCAGGGCTCGATCCCAGGTCCTGAGATCATGACCTGAGCTGAAGGCAGACACTTAATGACTGAGCCACCCAGGTGCCCCTGTCCCTGTAAATTTCTGTTGTACATCACTCTTGGGGTCTTTCTCCTTTTATAGAACCCCCCTTAATATTTCTTGCAGGGCCGGCTTAGTGGTCACATATTCTTTTAGTTTCTGCTGGTCTTGGAAGCTCTGCATCTCTCCATCCATTCTAAATGACAGCCTTGCGAGATAAAGTATTCTTGGCTGCATGTTCTTCTCATTTAGTACCCTGAATATGCCTTGCCAGGCCTGTCTGGCTTGCCAGGTCTCTGTGGATAGGTCTGACGTTATTCTGATGTTCCTCCTTCTGTACATAAGGAATCTCTTCCCCCAACTGCCCTTAAGATGGTTTCCTTGGTTCTAAGATTTGCAAGTTTTACTATTACATGCCGAGGTGTGGGTCTGTTTTCCTTGGGAGGGGTCCTCTCTGCCTCTAGGACATGAATGTTTGTTTCATCCCCAGATTAGGGAAGTTCTCAGCTACAATTTGCTCAAATACATCTTCTAGTCCTCTCTCTCTCCCCACTCCCTCCGGGATTCCAATAATTCTGACATTGGAACGCTTCATGGTGTCACTTATTTCTCTGATTCTATTTTCATGGATTCTGAGTTGTTTTTCCCTAGCCTCCTCTTTTCCCTTTTTATCTATTAAATTGTCTTCCAGGTTGCTTATTCATTCTTCTGCCTCACTTACCCTAGCTGTTAGATTATAGATTAGATTGGATCTCACTGATAGTATTTTTAAGTTCTGCCAATTCAGCTTTCATTTCTGCCCTTAGAGACTCTATGTTGCCATTAATTGATTTCTCCATTCTAGCTATTGTCTTCACAATTGCTAGCCTGAATTTAATCTCTGACATCTTGGTTATATCTGTATCCATTTGTAAATCTGTGGCATAAGTCATAACCTCTGAGTCTTTTCTAATTTGGGGGTTCCTCCTCCTAGTCATTCTGTCGATGGGTGGTTGAGGGAATGTATAGAGTCCAAATTATTGACCAGAACCCAAGCAAGATACACCTGTTTTTTTTTTTTAAGATTTTATTTATTTATTCATGAGAGACAGAGAGAGAGAGAGGCAGAGGGAGAAGCAGGCTCCCCGCTGAGCAAGGAACCCGATGCGGGACTTGATCCCAGGACCCTGGGATCATGACCTGAGCTGAAGGCAGACGCTTCACCATCTGAGCCACCCAGGTGCCCCAAGATACACCTGTTTTATAGGGACCTTAGGGTTGCTGGCCTCTTGTTTTCCCAGCCTGTCTTCTGGGGGAGGGGCCTGCCGCGCTGTTACTCAGGCAACCCTGTTTGGGCGGAGTTGCCCTGCACCCCTATGGCGGGGGTATGGACTCAGTGGGAATCAGTCTTTGGGGCTTTTGTTCTCTGGCGCCTTTCCCTGGCGGCTTTCCACGTCTCTTCCGCGAGTCAGAGCAGAAGAGACCGTTTCCAACCCTCTGCCTCAGAGCAGAGAGACCTCAGTCTGTTTTTCAGTGAGCTCTGCAGGCCACACCATCTCCGTTTCTGTCCATGCTGCTATAAACTGCTGCGGCCTGGGTTGTGCGCCCCTCCGCGGGGCTTGCAGTCCTGCCTCCAGGTTGGGGCACGTGTCTGCCCTTTGTGCTTCTAAAACTGTCAGCCGCTCCCAGTTCGCACAGTGCAACCCCGCATCTCTGGGTTTACGTCCGGGGGCTACAGTTCGCATGTGCGACCCCGCCGCTCCGGGTTTCCACCCCGGGGGCTGCCCTAGAGTCCTTTCCCTGCTGCTACCGGTCTGCGAGTCTGTGCCCCATCCCCAGTGCGCGAGGCTGTCACTCACCGGCGGTGTAGGGTCCCCATGGCCAGGCTCACTGCCGCTGCCATTTATCCTCCGATATCTGCCCCTGGAATCACAGCTCTCTGCTTCGTACCTCGAAACCAACCACCCGCGATATTCTGTTTGCAGAGATCCAGATCTTCTTACATCTCAGGCTGGTTTTGTGGGTGCTCAGAGTGGTCTGGTAGATATCCAGCTCAAATCCGGGGACCAGTTGAAATAGGGTCCCCTGCTCCTCCGCCATCTTTCCTTCTCCTATTATTTTTATTTTTTAAAAAAATTTATTTATCTGACAGAGAGAGAGAGAGAGCACAAGCAAGGGGAGGTGCAGAAAGAGGGAGAGGGAGAAGCAGAACTGCCCATGGAACAGGGAGCCCAATGTGGGGCTCGATCCCAGGGCCCTGGGACCATGACCTGAGTCATAGGCAGACGCTTAACCTACTGAGCCACCCAGGTGCCCTGATTTAGGATTTTTAATGTCATCTCCTCATTGGTTGTAATTGACATACAAAAGACATACTGATCTTTTAAAAATTTGCCTTGCTGAATCTCCTTCACTGAGGGTTCTCTTTGATTCTTTGATTCAGTGGATTGCCTTGGTTTCTTCCAAGTGCACAGTTACGTCATCAGCAACTGTTATTTCTGATTGATTTCGGTTTCTGTGCTTTATGGCTGTTGCTGTTCTTATTTTTCTAGCAGTTTTACTTTACACAGTTTGATGATTTGTTATTTAGCTCACAAATTGTCACAAGTATAATAAATAAATAAGACCAGAGAAGTAGTCTCTTGAACGATCCTTGAAAAAAGCCCTTTCTGGGATTTAATATTTTAAGATGTATTTTTAAAGGTAGGAATATAGAGAGTAGCACCATGGGCTAAGCTAGGAACCATGTGAACAGACAAAGCTCTCCATCTCTAGTGTTCACTATGTCTTTGTGGAGCAAGATGGTTTGAATGAGGATAGTGGCAGGGAGGAAATCAAAACGATTAAGTAGAAGTTTCCAGTAAAAGAGAAGTTACAGCATTTTTAACTTCTGTGTTGTTAACATTTTGCTTGAAAGTTCTTATATGTGCATATGGATGTATATGTTCCCACAGACGCACATGAAATATATATTATGACCTGCAAATATTGGGCTTTCTGAAACAAGTAGTTTTTTAAAAATCACGTATTTTTTACTATCATTGCTTTAACCGATTCAATGCATTTTCAATCAAAACTAAATTTGTCTTGCCTGAAGCACCTCTTTGAGACAAGTGGAGCCCATGGGTTTAGCCAATGCCCCCTATGCAGTGGGAGTGGGCTGTGTGCCGTGGACCAGCTAACAGCATGACCACCTCAGCAGGCCCTGCAAGTCCAGAGTGCAGGGGATGATTTTACCCCAAGCAACTGAATAGAGGGCAGTGGTTTTGTAATAGCTTCCCTTTGTTGCTATAATAAATTGCCATAAACCTGGTAGCTTAAAAGAACCTGAGGTGTATTCTCTCTGCTCTGGAGGCCCGGAACAAGTCTGCAATCTGTTTCACTGGGCCGAAATCAAGGTGTCGGCAGGGCCACATGTTCTCTGCAGGATTGGGAGAGAATTTTCTCCCGCCTCTCCTAGCTTCCGGTGGCTGTTGAGTCCCCCAGCTTGGGGCCACAGCACTCCCATCTCTGTCTCCATAGTCACGTGTCCTTTCCTTCTGAGTGTGTGGACTATCTCTCCGCCAAGATGCGCGTGATTGCACTTACGACCCACCCAGAAATCCAGGGGAATCTCCCCATCGGAAGATCCTTAACTTAGTCAACTCTGCAAAGACCCCCTTTCTGTCATCGAAGCTAACGTGTACAGGATCCCAGGTCTCAGAGGTGGCTGTCCTTGGGCAAGAAGGACATTTTCAAGCCTACCACCATTTAATGGTTTTCCTTTAAGCAGATAAAAGAATGTGAATATTCCTTTTCAGAATCTACGGCAAAACTGTTAGTATCAGGTTTATCTTTGAAACTTGCACAGGAGTTTCTGGTCTCATTGAAAATGTCAGCATCTAGTTGTGATTCTCTAGATACAGCTGCTGGGTACCACCAGAAGATTCTCCGATTCTACAGGGCGGACCTAGCATCAAGTTTTTTTATGCAGCAGTAGGTCAGAATGCCCTGTCACTCACTATGCATTTTACTATATATTTTTTCCTTCCTTCAAGTGTGAAGCCTTTGGGCTAGGTAGCTGAAAAGTTAGAGTAATGTTCAAGTCTCTGGGGTGGTCTTCTCCAGGAACCACGGGCCAACCACTTGGCCTTTCCAGGCCTGCTGATTCCTCCCCAGTGAGCACTCACCAGCTCATGACGATGCTGTGAAAGTTGGGGCAATGCCTGCCCAGTTGTTCTCTCCCAAAGACAAAATAATAACAACATCTGGAAAAAAAGATAAAACTGCTGGCAAATTTTTGGAATACAAAATTTTGTAATGACAAGTACCACACTTTTAGGAACAGAGAGTGGATTCAGAAGATCATGCTGCCTTTCCTCTGAAAGCTTAAACGGTAAGAAGAGTTGGCACTGTCCTTCCTCGTGGGCACAGTGCGATTCTAGATCCGTGCAAATACCAAACAAACAATAATACATACCTTTTTTTTATCTAGGTGGTTCTTTCTAAATTCGCATTACTGAGAAATATTTTAAAGGTACACAACTGAAAAAGAGTCAATCGCTTCTCCCTTGGGAATTCTATTCTCAATAATGGATGTAGGGATTGTCCTGGACACAGAAACCTGGGCCAGTGACAATGTCACATGACATGCTTGTTCTCTGAACTGTCTATGGGGTTTTGAAAGAGTCAATAAATGTCTTCCCTGCCTCCAAGTTTGGCAGTGATGAAGCGGTAGAGCGAGAAGTCAGGGCGATGGAGAGCAGAAAAGTTGCCTTTCCTAATAACAAGGCTGCTTGCATAGGACAGATTCCATCTCTGGCAAGGTGGGCTTCCTGCTCAGCAGCCCTGAATTAAACCCTGCCAGTTATTGATTGAAAACTTTAGCCTCCCCCTGCCCTTGAAAACTGTGACAGAAGGTCAGAGGATGGATGCTTATTTCGGACAGATTTCCTAAGAGAGCAGAGTCAAAGGGCAAACCACATAAGCTCTCTTTATTCTCCTAGGTTTGCCAGTCAGATTGTTTGTGCCATCTCTATCTGGGAAGAGTGAGTGGACAGAAAGGGAGGCCAGAGGCACAAATTAATCTAAAAGAAGAGCCTCACATGAAAAGATAATGCATATTTTTCTATTAAATTTGACATCATTTCCTTATATGTCTGATTTATTCTATTTGGAAGCTAAAATTCACATCATAAAAATGGCACAATTTTTCCAGTCCCCAAACCACTATAATGAATCCTCTTCCTTAAAGCTAAGAAGAGGTCTCCTGAGACTCTTTCAGGGAAAGACACACCACTAGCAGTCAGAGTATTAATGAAAGCATAACCCTGAGGCAGAAGAGTCAGTATCCTGCTTAAATATGATTCAGAACACAGAAATTGTTGCTTAGAAGCATGAATTTGGGTCATTGGCTCAGGGTTTAACCTGGAAGAGAGAAACAACAGCAGATCCATAATATACATCAGATATTAGCAGAGATTAGCAGCAAAAAGAAGCCAATGCAACTAGACCAGGGGGGCACAGGGTATGGGGGTGTAACTGACTTGAAGCTCACCCCAGTGGGCTGTCCTGGGGATGCTGGTGTTACCACACAGCCACTGCCATGGGAGGCATATAGAAGGAAGATCCAGCTGGCTTATCCCCTCCCTCCACCTTCCAGTCCCACCCTCTTAGTGCTTGGTGGGGCCACACCCAGCCACTAACTGGGGATGTCAGTTTAGAGTCATCAGTTCTGAAGCTCAAAGCAGAGCAGAGAACGAGAGAGGAATGGACAGGAGGGCCAAGATGCCCAAAAGTCATAAGCAAGAAGAGCAATTTTTTACCCTACTTTAGATCAAGGAAGCCTGTAATGCTTTAGAAAGATTTCCATAATCATGGTTATGTCACTTAAATGGATCTAAAGTCGAAAATTTCAATAACTTGGAAAACAGGTAAAAATATATAAAAATATAAAAAGCAGAGCAGTTTGAGTTAAATTTGCAGACCAGTATAAACTGTGTAAAGCCCAGAGATTTTGAGAGTATCATTATATCACAGTGAAATGCAGTAATGTATTATCTCAATTTCACTGGACATTAAATAAAATCATGTGGATGCTGTATATTTTATTCGAGTGGAAAAAATACAGAGTATATTTTTTTCCACAAGCTTTTGAGTATTTGAAGTATCTAAAGGGTGACAAAGATTCTTGTTATGAACTAAATATTTGTGTCCCCCCATCCTTCCACCTCTAGCTCCAAATCCCTTTGTTGAAACCCGGTCCCCCAGTGTGAAAGGAAAGATGATATACTAGGACTAAATTGAAAAGTGGAAGAAGCTTCCAAACAGGAGAAAATAGCCTGATGGTGTCCACCAGGAATCTGGCTGTCTCTCATAACAACATTTTTTCATCCTTAAAAAGGAGACAAGGTAATACCTTGTATCACTCATGATATTTGGCATACAATACAAATTTACTAAGTAAGCAAAAAAGCAGGAAAATATGACCCATTACCAAGAGGAAAAAAAAGGAATTGAGAGAAAGAGATTTCAAGATAACCAGATACTAAAATTATCAGAGAAGAAATTGGAAGCAGCATTAGAAATATATCCAAGAACTTTAAGGAAAAGATGATTCTAATGAGTAGACTAATGGGGAATCTCCATAATAACAGGAAACTTATGATAAAATATTAAATGGAAATTGCAGAACTGAAAATGATTGTATCTGAAACAACAAAATCAGTGGATGGGCTTAACAGTGGATGAGGAATGGCAGCAGAAAGAACCAGTGAACCTAAGAAGAGGTCAAAGGATGTTATCCAGACTGAGGAACAGAGAGAGAAAAAGAATTAAAAACTGACCAGAGCCTCACTGACCTGTGGAATAATATCAAGAGGGCTAACAGGTTTAACATGAGTCTCAAGAATAAAGGTAGATGTAGAACCAGGCAGAGAAATATTTTTGAAAAATAATGGCAAAAATGTCATAAAACTTGTTGAAAAATAATCAACAGGAGAATATGAACTAGGAAATCTAAGAAGCCAGATAATCTCAGCAGAATCCATTAAAAAGAAAACAACTAGGGTGTCTGAGTGGCTCAGTCATTAAGCAGCTGACTCTTGGTTTTGTCTTGGGCATCATCTCAGGGTTCTGGGATCAAGCCCCGAGTGGGGCTCTGTGCTCAGAACTAAATCTGCTTGAGATTCTCTCTGCATCTCCCTCTGCCCCTCCCCCTGCTCGAGCTTTCTCAGTCTTTCTCTAAAATAAATAAATAATTCTAAAAAAAGAAAAAGAAAATAACTATGTATATGCATATCAGAGTAAAACTGTTGAAACTAAAATATAAACGTAAGTCTCACAAGCAGATGGAGGAAAGAGACCCTTTACATAGAGGGTAACGATACTCTAAATGGCACCTGACTTCTCATAGGAAGCAATCAAGTACAGAAAACAATGAATCAGCACCTTTAAAATGCTGAAAGGGAAGAAGAAAGCCAACCCCCCAGTAGGCCCATACATACATGATCACATAATTTTTGAAAAAGTTGTCAAGTTATTTCAATGGAGAAAGGAAAGTCTTTTTAATAAATGGTGTTAGAAGAACTGACTATCCATATGGAAAAAAATGAACCTTGATACTTAGCTCACACCACATAAAATTTTTACTTGAAATGAATCATTCACTGAAACATTAAAAACTCTAAATATAATACTCTGGATACAAAACATAGGATGATATAATCCCAATTTTAGGGTAGGCAAAAATTTCTTGAAGAGATGAGGAGAAAGCACTAAGCATAAGTAAAATGGAATGTATTAATTGAATTTTGTTAAAATTAAAAATTCCGCTCCTAAAAGACACCATTAAGAATATGTTAGAAGTTTATGCAAGCCAGTTTGAGAGGAAATTTTTGGGATATGTGTATCTTATATGCACTTTTATTCAGAATATATATAAATCAATACTACAAAGTCAGATATTGAATAAAACAAAAGATATGCACAAACTTATCAGATAAAGAACATCAAAAGGCAGAGATTGGCAGAATGGATTAAAAATGATAGAAATGTATGCTCTCTTCAGAGACATATTTTAGATCCAAAGACACAAATAGGTAGAAAGGAAAAAAAGATGGATGCGTACATATCATGCAAACATAGCCTATATTAATGTTAGACAAAGTACTCTATGACAAAATTATTACTAGAGACAAAGAAAGATATTTGGAAGGACAAAAGAGCCAACCCATTAGGAAAATATAACAACATGACAATTTCAAATCTACAATCAGCTTTTTGCAAAAGTACATGAGGCAGAATCTTACAGAATAGAAGGAGAAATAGGCAATTTAACACTCATGGCTGGTGGTGTCAATAACTCCCTTCAGTAATGGTTGTTACAACTAGTCAGAGGAGCAACATGACCTTAGGAGACTTGAATGGGACCTTAATCCAATTGGACCAACTGACATCTGCACATATTCCACCGAAACACAGCAGAGCACACAGGGAACATCCTCCAGGATAGACTGAATGCCAGGCCATAAAACAGACCTCAATTCATTTAAGAAGATTGAAATTATACAAAGTATTTACTCTGGTCACAATGGAATATAATTCAAAATCAATAACCAGAAGAGATTTCAGATATCCATAAACATGTTGAAATTAAACTACTGACTCTAAATAACCAATGATCCAAAGAAGAAATCAGAAGGGAAAATAAAGAATACTTTGAGGTGAATGATAATGAAGACAACAGCACGCCAGAACTTACAGGATGTGGTAAAACACTTGTTAGAAATGTATGTGTAAACACATCAATTAAAGAAGAAGAAAGCTCTCAAATCAGTCAGTTTACCTTCCACCCTGAGAAACTGGAAAAAGAATACAGGCTATTAATGAACTAGAGCATAGACAACAATGGAAAGGAAAAAAAAGTTAGTTCTTGGAATAGATCAAGAAAATTGGTAAACCTTCAGTTAAAATGACCAAGGGAAAGCTATGAGTTTAATCACCAAAATCAAGAATGAAGAGGAGACATTAATAAAAAAAGAACATAAAGGAATACTCTGAATAGCTATATGCCAACAGATTACTTAACTCAGATCAAGTGCACACATTTACTGAAAGATGCAAATCAACAAAACTGACATAAGAAGAAATAGACAATTTGAATAGACCTATAACAAAGAGTATGAATTAGTAACTACAATCCCACAAGGAAAAGTACAGGCCCAGGTAGCCTCACTTGCAAATTCTATAAACATTAAAAGAATTAATACTGACTCTTTACAAACTCTTCCAAAAATAAAAGAGGAAGGAATACTTCTCAACTCATTTTATGAGGCCAGGATTCTCATGATACTAAAACCAGATAAAGGCTTCACAGGGAAAAGAGACTCCAGTCCAGACCAATATAAATATAGATTTTAAAAATCCTCAGCAAAATAGTAGCAAGTGAATCCAGCAACATAAACATTATATACCATGAACAAGTGGGATTTATTCAAGGAATGAAATGTTGGTCTAACATTAGGAAAATAATTTGGTATACTTTACCATCAGGATAAGGAACAAAGACCTCATCACATATGTTTATTTAGACTTGAATGGATAATTTCAAACTAAATTCACCTTTTCTCTGAATGTAAAGAAAGCATGTTTAGGTCTTTGACTCTACTAAGTGTGTTCTCTGAATTTTTTACACAAAATCCAACCTACATTTCCCATCTCTCTTTTAAACGTGAAGAATACCACTTTTTGTGTGTTATGTCTTGTAGACACATTCCATGTTGGGCTGAAGGAATAAGGATCATTCTAAATGATGAAGATTTTAATCACAAACCACAGCTTCTGGATCAAAAATGTTCCCAACTTTTCAAGCTTGTGGAGGCAAGGGTCAATCACACTCCTTGGTGGGGCCTCACCTCAGACCCCCATTCCTCACCTCTCCATAATGGGACTGCCTCAGGAAAACTAGCTAATAATGGTCCATTGTTTGCTCAGTTTATTACAAAGGAAGGGGAAAAATGTTCAATGTATGGTAGATGTCAACAAGCTACAGTGCTGTAAAAGGGATATCCACCAAGAGTCTTCTGGAAAAGCCCCTTGATATATGGCTGCAATCTCACTAAAAAATAATGCAAATTGACTTGTGATTATGTCACAGTGTAAGCATTCCTATGGTCATTCCAGTTAGTCTCTGGGGCAGATCTTTTCAAACCTGAAGAATCCTTTTTTGATGTGAATGATATTCTCCTACATTAACAGATGTATTGTCTGTATAGTGAATTCTTTTTACCAGTGTATTCATCAATGGATAAGTGATCGTGGTATATTCATACAATGGAAAATTATTCAGTAATAAAAAGGAGCAAACTGGGCACCTGTGTGGCTCAGTCACTGGGTGTCTGCCTTCGGCTCGGGTCATGATCCCAGGTCCTGGGATCGAGCCCCACATCGGGATCCCTGCTCAGTGGGAAGCTTGCTTCTCCCTCTCCCACTCCCCCTGCTTGTGTTCCTGCTCTCGCCGTGTCTCTCTCTGTCAAATAAATAAAATATTAAAAAAAAAAAATTAAAAAAAAAAAAAGGAGCAAACTACTGATTGAGAAACAGCCCGTCATGGCAGCCTCCCTCCCCCTCAGGATCCAGGGTGACAGTGTGACCTCATTAAAACTCCCTGTGGACCTCCACTGGTTTTAGGAAGTGGCCGGACACAGAGAAACCTCTGCCCCAAAGCTGAAATGTCTCCCAGACTGTCTGCTTCCTCACTCACAGACAACCTAGGACCGTTAAAGTTTTCCTAAACACCAGCAGAAAATCTCCTTGACTCCAAAAACCCACTCTAATAGAATGCTTTTCAGTCAGAGTCTGTTCCTCCCATTTCCTGCTGTGTCCTCTATTTACTCTATGAAACACATTCTCCTTTCTAACACGTATGAAGCCCTGCTGAAAAGAAACTAAAGCAGAAGGGTTCCCCTATGTTTATGAATAAACAGCCTGTGCTTTAAACACACACACATGCACAATGACATAGCTCTCCATGCCCATTAGTATGGTTAAAAGTAGAAAGAGAGGTATCATTACAGTTTGCCAAGGATGGGAGGCCACCTACACTCTCATATGTTGCTGATAGGAATTTAAAATGATGTGACTCCTTTGGAAAATGGTTCGGCAGATTCTTAAAAAGCTAAATATGCAATTACCCCATAACCTGGCAATTTTGTTTCTAGATCCTTACTCAAGAGAATGAAAATAAATTTCCACAACAAGAATTGTACAAAATGTTTATTCATGGACGTCTAAAACTGGAAACAAAGATTCTATCCATTAGCAAATAGATAAATATGTTGGTTACTTTTATGTGTCAGCTTGGTTAGGCTATGGTGCTCATGGGTTTAGACAGTCACCAGGGGAGATGTTGGTTTTACATGAGATGAACATTTAAATCTGTAGACTTTGAATAGAGCAGATTGCCCTCCATACTGTGGGTGGGCCTCATCCAAGCAGTTGAAGGCCTTAAGAAAAAGTGATGGGTCATCAGGAAGAAGGAATTATGCTTCCAGATGGCCTTCAGGTTTGAGCTGGAACATCAGTTTTTCCCTGGGTCTCAAGCCTGCCATCTTGTCCTGAAGAATTCAGCTTTGCTAACCCCCACAATCATGTGAGCCTATTCCTCAAAGTTTTTGTACACACACACTATTAGTTCTATTTATCTGGAAAATGCTGACTAATACAATAAGAAAATTGTGGGGGTACATGGGTGACTCAGTCAGTTAAGCGTCTGACTCTTGATTTCTGCTCAGTTCATGATCTCATGGTTGTGAGATCGAGCCCTGCATCAAGCTCTGCCCTGGGTATGGAACCTGCATTAAAAAAAAAAAAAAGTGGTATATTGGTACAATGGAATACTATACAACAACCAAAAATAATGCACCATCAATAACCACAACTATATTAACACACCTTTAAAAGCTCTAGTGACATTGGGGAGGGTATGTGCTATGGTGAACGCTGTGAATTGTGTAAGACTGATGAACCACAGACCTGTACCCCGATGCAAATAATACATTATATGTTAATAAAAACAACAAGAACAACAAAAAACCAAACCAAAAATAAAACAAATTGGGAGGAAAAGAAAAGCTATAGTGAGTGAGATAAGCCAGATACAAAAGAGTAAATACTGTATGATTTCATTTATATGATATTAAGGAATGGGCAATACTAATCTATGGTCATAGAAAATCAAAACAGTAGCTGTCCTGGGAGGGGGAAGGTGAGGGGCAAAGGGAAATACTGGAAATGTTCTGTATCTTGGTTGTGTGTTCGTTACATGGGTGTATACATTTGTTAAACTCATTGGATCACACACTTAAGATCATTGTGTTTCACTATATGTATACTTTATCTCAATTAAAGAAAAAAATGATGTTTATGTCTTGGATGAGAGTGACAGCCCTGGGGTCAGGAGAAAGACATCAGATTCTGGGTATGTTTTATCTCTAGAGCCAGTAGGAATTGCTATCACGTGCCACGTGGGGTACGAGAGCATGGGGGGAGCCAAGGGGGAATCCACATCTTTTGGCTGATGAAATGGAAGAATGGAGTTCTCATTTACAGCATTGCAGAACAACAAGAAGGAATAGATTTAGGGGTTATATATTCCCCAAGGGAGAATCCACATCTTTTGGCTGATGAAATGGAAGAATGGAGTTATCATTTACAGAGTTGCGGAACAACAAGAAGGAATAGATTTAGGGGTTATATAAGATCCAAAGTTGGGATCACATCAAGTTCTAGATGTTTAAATACACTTAGGGGCGCCTGGGTGGCTCAGTCATTAGGTGCCTGCCTCCAGCTCAGGTCATGATCCCAGGGTGCTGGGATCGAGTCCCACATCGGTCTCCCTGCTCGGCGGGAAGCCTGCTTCTCCCTCTCCCACTCCCCCTGCTTGTGTTCCCTCTCTAGCTGTCTCTTTCTCTCTGTCAAATAAGTAAATAAAATATTAAAAAATAAATAAATACACTTAGTAGTGCTGCTGAGCGGCTACTGTGCATAAGTATCTAGAATTTAGCAGAAATTAAAATGTGGGCTGAACTTATATGCAGATGATGTTGAAACCATGAGACTTGATGAGCTTATCAGTGGAGTGAATGTGGATAGAAAGAAGAGAGGTCCCAGGAGTGAGCTCCTTGGATCAGAGAGATAAGTAAGGAGCCAGCAAGGGGACTCAGCAGGAGGAGTGAAAGGGGCAGAAGGGCAGCCAACATGAATGAGCTCTGACTCTCCTCACTGGCTCATTGTGTCAGTGAGAGCTGCGAGTATCAGTGCATGTTCTGGGTTAATTACAAAGCCTTGAATCTTTTTAGTGAACTAACATAGCTAAGAGAATAGTTGATTATAGAGGTGCCATATGGGACCAGCTGCTACTGGATTAAATCTGGTTGGTAGACATTTCAACTGATTCAAGGATTCCAACCCTTACATTTCAGATGAAACAGGCCCTATATTGTGAAGGACCATGTGCTAAGATTTTTAAGGCAAGATACGATTGCTACTATCCCAAACAGCTCCCAAAGTCCACCAGGACTCTGCTGTGGGATATGAAAATCCACTGAGGGTCAAGGCCAATTCTTTGGTATGTTGTTTATGCAGATTAGGAGCATAGGAGTTCATATAATAACCCACATGTGTGCTATTTTAGTCCATTGGGTTGCAACAACAAAATGCCATAAGTAGGGTAACTTATAAACCACAGAAATTTACTTCTCACAGTTCCAGAGAAATCACGCTGTGGCTGGTGAGAGTCCCCTTCCTGGTTCGTAGATGGCTGCCTTCTAGCTACGCTCTCACATGACAAAAGGGTGGAGGAAGCTCTCTGGGATCTCTTCTATAAGGGCACTGATCCCATTTATGAGAACTCCACCTTCACGACCTAACCTCAGGCCCCACCTCCTGACACCATCACTTTGGAATTAGGATATAACATGAATTTTAGGGGAGCACATTCAGTCCATAGCAGATGCTCCCTGCTGCTCACTATGCATATATTCATAGCCAAGTGAAATGTAACTATTTCAGTATTTATGTTTTCTCTTGAAATACCGATGGATTAAAGATATCAAGAAAAGAACATATTAAAGAAAATCATGTTTGTGTTTAAATATTTGAAGTAGCCACATGGCGTTCATCAGGTGCAAATGTGCAGAAGTGTGTTGCCAGAGGGGAATCTGGGGCACATGAGATAAAGTCTCTCATTTCACTCAAGAGTATAAAGAGCAGGAATGCGAGGAGGTGTGATTTGGGCATGTCGTTAAGTGGCTGGAGTTAGAAATTAACATTAAATCCTATCCTTAAACACATCAAATGCTGTATAAATAGATGCTTCATTTATAAAATTCAATTTGCATGCCACCCAGATAGGTGGTTTGCTATTAAATTATGTGATTACATTCTCACGATTCCTTAGTAAGAACGGAGCAAACTCAGAGCATTTGAAGTTAAGAAAGTGGCCTATGAGCATTTGGTAAAAGCTGGCGTAAACCATTTCCCAAGTGAATGTCATTTCGGGTGTTTATAAGACCTCCTCCATCTCCCTTTTAGGAGTTAACGTGCCCTGGGAATTGGGTTTGTTTATGGGAAGTCCTGCCATCTCCAGGTAAACAGCTCCCTCCCGCGCCTTCAGTGATCCCAGAGGTCAGCCGAGCCAGCTCTGTGTGAGGCTGTCAGGATGCAGTGGGGCATTAGCTGATTTCTACATTTCCAACAGAATTTAAGATTTTATAGTTCTAATATTTTGTAAAGGAATCAAATAGTGGAAGTCAGGCGTTTCTGGTACCTGGTCTATTTGTGTAGAGCACTGATTCTCAAAGGGGGACAAGATTGCCCCCCAGGGGACATCTGGTCATGTCTGGAGACATTTGCTGCTGTCAGCATCTGGGAGGGGGGTCCTGGCAGGAAATGGGCAGCGGCCCGGTGGCGCTAAGCCCCCTGCAGTGCACAGGCAGCCCCCGCCCCCAGCAAAGAAGCACCTGGCCCCAAATATGAATAGTGCTAAGCTTGAGTAACAACCATGTAGCAACACAGAGCTGATCTTCTGGAAAGTGGCCACCAGCCGTCATCAGCGTGGGCTCCGTGGGATGAGGGAGACAGAAGCCTTTCAGGCTGAGGACAGGAGGCTGAAGTTTGACCCCTGAAGGCCTCATATATTTTGGGTTGGAAAACTCGAGAGACATTTACTTGTACTACAGTGACATGAGAGACTTTATAGTAGACTTTATATTAGACCCTGAAATAGCTGAACAATGAGCAAGAAATAGGACCAGAGATCTCTCTCAGAAGCCTGGCCCCGTGACTGAGACCCTGTCTTATTATCGAGAGTGCAGAATTCTGGAGGGTTTTGAGGACCTTGGAAATGACAGGTAAATGGACAGCAGGCTGCACTGTTGTTCTCCGTAATGCAGGCTGCTTTTATGGGGGTGGGGGGGTTGTCCAGGCACAAACATAGTCTGGTTTGAGATGATTTTTTTACTCATTTTTATTTATAAATAAGAATAACAAATTACTTTTACTAAAGGAAATAGTGGTAGGCATCTTAGAAACAACTTTTCTGCAAAAGCACTGGAAAACAAGTTTGTTCGCTCATCCTTGGAGGCTCATCTGATATCCACAAACACACCTGGGCCTGAACACTCCTGATGGTCCTGTTCAGCCCTGGCAAGAACGACCACTGAGTGTGTTTAATGCAGATGCTCCTTGGAAGCAGACTGTAGTAACACTTCTCTGCTTCCAAATATCCCAGATTCACTTTTCACAACTGTTGGAAACATGCATTGTTGGATGAGAAAATACAAATCTGTACTGGTATATGGCATCCAGCGGGCCTTTTTATTTTAGCAGACCAGAAGTTACGGAAGCCAGAAATCTTAATACCAGCCTCCAAGTGACAAGTAAGGGGACACCAAACCCACCAAATGGCCACAGGAACCACTAGAGCATAATCCACATCTATAGCCACTACTGGCTGATTTGTGATTTGCTTTTGCATGGTAGCCTGTTTATTTTTATTTTTATTTTATTTTTTTAAAGATTTTATTTATTTATTTGACACACAGAGAGAGACAGAGAGAGAGAGCACAAGCAGGGGGAGTGGCAGGCAGAGGGAGAGGGGGAAGCAGGCTCTAGGAGAAGCAGACTCCCCACTGAGCAGGGAGCCCAATGCGGGGCTCAAACCCAGGACCCTGGGATCATGACCTGAGCCGAAGGCAGACGCTTAACGACTGAGCCACCCAGGCACCCTGGTAGCCTGTTTATTACACTTTGTTGGTGATAGTGGTTGTCTTTTGCATTTATATGTGGGCAGTTGGTTTTTAAGCAACATGCTAGTGTAGCTGGCCGAGACTTGTCACAGTAGTAAAGTAAGGGTGTAATGACTCCAAGGTGTGGAAGCTTATGTCTTATTTCTTACTCTGTCATGTAAAATCCAAAACAGTGTTCCTGGTGGTTGGGTAGCTCTTCCCCAATCAGTGACCCGGGAACACACGCTCCTCCCATCTGGGATTGATGATCTCCAAGTTGGCTCGCGCATCTACATTAAGTCAAGGGCTGAAGAAAGTGCATAGAGACTTTAGGTGGGGAGATCTTCTGTGCTGGGCCTTCACCTATTACTGAGTAGCTCACTTCTACCCATTTCCATTGGCTTGAACTCGTCAATTCCTTGGCCGCACACATAGCTGCCAGGGACCCTGTAAAATGTTGCCCTGCTGTGTTCTCAGGAAGAAAACGGCATGCATGGATTAGCTGAGCAGCTCACTGGTTTGCCATACCAGGTTCAAATTCCTACCTCACCCTAGCAAACAGTGTTATGTGCAACACCCTCCCTCTGTGTTTGTTCTAGTTTATCCCGTTATATATTCAGACACATGGGCTGCATGACCCTATGGGGTCTCATTCAACCCTGAAGTTCAATACTAAATCAATCAAGTTCAATAATTGTTTACCACAAGGGCATGTAGGGGACTGGTCTCCAAATACAAAACAAACAAACAAACAACCACAACAAAAAACTATCACCACTTTACATAAATTATTCTTGAAAACATTCATGTCTGTAATTAAAGGGGAGCAAAGAGAAGCAGAAATTAAATTTTGCTGCACAGCTTATGGCAAGCCCCATATTTGGCTTGGCACAGGTGAGTGATGTCTGAGAGCCCGGACTAGGTCCTGAAAGCATTCTACTGGAAAAAACAAATTTGAAAGGCCAGCCAAGTCCATATTTTTCTGAAATGTATTTGTAAATAATTAGTTTTCCAGTGAGAAAATTGCTGTGATTTTCCGGAGCTTTTGCTCATAAACCATATTTCCCCAGTAGAGGATCTGCCTTTGATCTCCAGTGGGTCCACAGCATCGGATGTTGATTTTTCACCTGGAACCAACTAAAGCGTGGTGCTCAGCCGATGGAAACTACAATGTTCACCTGAGCATTGTGTGCAGAAAGTGGAGAGGAGGCTGGTGAGGGAATGCACCATCTGCTAAACTCTATCTACTCATTTATAGGCTGCATCAATGAGCCAGGCATCAGGAGCCCCTTCTCAAGCCCAGGCCAGGTCATACGCAACTCGTCCTGTGGGACAGTTTGTGCTTGTGAACGCTCAGACTGAACACTGTGCACCACAACTAAGCAGACACATACAACACGAATCTGTCAAATAATATAACTACCAGCCTATAGTCACCAATTTATAAAACAACAAAACAGCACTCGGCAGATTTCAGGGGAATGATTCATAAAGCACAGCCCTGTTAAGATATGTGGCAAATAAAAAAAAAAAAAAAAGTCACTCGAGAACCATCGGTGGAACTGAGTCCTTTTGCGACTGGCTCTGGATTTGTCACAGAAAAGGTCCTCTGACCTAAGAGATCTGGGTGTGTCAGACACAGAGCCCCAAGAACTGACAAAGCTACCTTTACTTAGATGTTAGGAGATAGGACAGGATGACTCAGATTGGTAAGGGCATTGTAGTCAGGGGAAATAAGATGTGGGTGTATCACCTTGTGTGGGTACTAACTCCAATTCACTCTCAAAATGGAACAGAAAATTAGAGTTTGACTTGCTGTCTTCCTAACACAGTGGAATTTTCTGGAAGACACCAAGGTGGTGGCCATGTATAAGAGCTGGGTCCCCTGCTCTGTTGTCACATTTATCTGATCTGGGATGAAAATGGGACATTGTTGAGATATTTATTTGATAAGTTGATGAATCAGTTTATCCCTTTTTACAAAATGATTTCACACGACTAACAAAAATACTTTCAATGTAACAAGGGAAAACAACGCTTAAAATTGATGAATGAGGAGAAACCAGAAAACAAAAGAGGAAGGTGGATTAGAGAAGAGTGCCCCCACACCCATCACCCCCTTTAGAAGAATTATCCATCTTTTAATTTGGAAAAACAAAATAGGCTTCAGTTACCAGCCTCCTCACAGTGGGAGCCCATTCCTCCTGCCACGTGTCCCCTGGACCTCCATGACTGCGTCTTTGTCCTCGTGTCCTTCCCCTAAACTGATTCGTGCATTTGTTGGAATCTCTGTGGCTGGTTGGGGTTCTCCAAGACCACCCTAAGGATAGGTGACTCCTAGGAGGACTCACGCGACTCACAGTGAGTTTACTGCAGTGAAGGATGCAAAATAGAAGCAGCCAGGAGAAGAGACAGGGGGGCGGTGTCCAGGGGAGGCCAGGAGCCAGCTCCCAGTGACCCTGTGTGATGGCCACGTCAAGTGCTGTTGACCAGGAAAGCTCAGCGGAGCCTGGGGGCCAGGGTTCTTCCTGGGGATCAATCACATAGGCCCTGAAGTGATTGCCTGTTGAGGTTCTTCGTTCTTTGAATTTCTAGAATCCCTGCACCAGGCCTGGCTTCAACCGAGCTGCGTCCTCA
The DNA here is from genome assembly GCF_002201575.2 of Neomonachus schauinslandi. Taxonomy (NCBI): domain Eukaryota; kingdom Metazoa; phylum Chordata; class Mammalia; order Carnivora; family Phocidae; genus Neomonachus; species Neomonachus schauinslandi. The sequence continues at coordinate 147,200,072 of NC_058409.1, forward strand.
CCATCCCCGTGTAGGAGGGGGCTTGCACGGGACAGCAGGTCACATTACAACTCCTCCTTATTGTAGGCGGGGGAGCCTGCAAACTGCGTAAGTGTGTGGGGGGGCATCTCGCATTGCTTTTCTAAATAATTTATAAGGCTTTGTACTTCCCCTCCCTGGGCCTCCCCATACTCACCTCGAGCTGTTTAATGTCCTAAAAACCACACCGTCTATGTCTGCCCGTGCGGATGCATTCTGCTTACCATCCTGGTCCTCACCACCGTGACTGGGAAGATCCTTACCAGTCGCGTGCTTTTGAACACTGAGAAGTAGCCCAACAATCAGGGTGTGGGTTCAGTTACTTACTGGATTTTAGCCACGGTGGGAGGAGCTTCCCTGCTGGAGCTGGACCGTGGGGACCTCAGCACGCCGTGGCCACTGTGGGAAATCTCAGTGACGTGAGGTCTCACCTGTGCTGGACCTCACACGGGGTCTCAACTGACCTCCTTTGTGGGTTTCCAGAAGCACCAGTTATAGTTTTAGCTGCAAAAAGAATCATGAGTGACTTAGGATAGTTTCTCTGAGTTTGGGAGATTCTAAGAGGCTTTGAAGTGTCTGCAAAAGAAACTGAGGAAGGATCAGTATACACAATTGATTTCTGTCTTCCATTGGGTAGGTTTCTGTAACATCCTGAAAAGGAAAACGCTATTTAGAGAATAGTAAGATGGGAAGATCCTGCCTGAGCTACTAGGAAGGAACAGGTACTTAGGAAGGAAAAGAGCAAAAGTAATAACTTTACTGTTGTTCTCACAGGGTTATATAACACCTTTGTTTTCAAGGTTCATTGTGGTGTATTACCATTTTTCTCATAGGCTTTACAATGTCCCAAGGAGACAAAGACAAATATAATTATGTCTATATAATGGATGAGAAAACTGAAACATAGAATGTTCCATTTAAAAGTCCCTGATCAGCAATGAAAGTGAGAATCAAGGCCATATTTAGTCATTCCCAGAGCCCAAGAGTTATTCATTCAATAGTAAAACAGTTTGAGATCCCTCGGAGCCAAGGATTGCACTAGATGTGGGGGTGAGCAATGCTTTTGATTCAGTCCAGCAAAAGATCCAAGCATGAAAATGATATGAAAAACTACAACATAATGTGTGCTGTGGTATCAACATGTGCATTAATTGTTAGTTATAACTTCCATGGGAAAATTAGTAGAGTACCTACAATATGGTAGATGCACTGTTGAGTGTGGGCCATAGAGTATAGCAAATGAAATATGTGCTCCTTGTCTTCCTGGACCTTGCAGTCTGGTGAAAAAGACATGTTAAAACACAAATACTCATCATACCATTTTCATACAATGCTAGCAGGAGGAACACAAGACATTGTGGACAAGTTTACATACAATCCCAGTTCTGGGGGAACTCAGGAGAGATTTGTTACTGCTGCTGATGGAACCCAGCATTGATGTTAATATTGTTTTTTTCCACCTTCTCAATATTAATTTCTGAAATAGACCAAAAAAGAACAGGACGATGTACTGGTTTAGAATACAAGCTACTGGGTACCGGTCACCCCCTGGGTTGTCTTGGACACAGCTTTAAGGATGGGTCCTGAGGTTTCTGGGGTCTTTTCCAGCATTAACGTCCCATTTGCTATCTGAAAGTCTATTTCTTGAACACTCAAGCATTTGAAAGGGATCATATGAATCCAGTTGAGTCATCTTTAACTTTATATCTCATATTGTCATATTGTCCCTACTAAACTCATAAGAGTGGTAGGATGATGGTGGCGTGAAGCCTATAGAGATGAGCTCTCCAACCCAAAGGGCATCCGCTGCTTACAGAACAGTGTGGACGCAAAGTGGCTACGTACGACTTCGTGTATTCTTTGAGTGCCTAGTAAAATAGCTAATTCTGTAAATAGAGTATTTCTGCCTTAATTTGTGATGTTAGAAGAGGACATGATTTCATGGTCTGACAGCCAGTCTGAATACAGATGTCTGAAAAGTGAGCACACTGTAAGGAGAACCTCTCACTTACTAGCGCATCATCCCTCATGCTATAGGAACTACCAGCCTGATTCTCATCCCTCCCTGAGTGCACTGTCTTACTGCGGACACCCTATTTACTCCAAAATTTGGAAGGCAATGCCACCCACAGGTAGGTGTTAACCAATGCACCATTAGACCAGCAGACCCTTAATGGTAATGTAAACATCACTGAGAAACGTCTTGGAGAGGAGGGTCACTCAAAAGACCTCAAACTACAGAATGGCATTGTCACACCTCCAGAATTATGCTTAGTTCTTTCCGATCCAGAACTATGATTAGTAACTGGACTTGAACATTTATTGAAAGTGTTGGAGTCCATCTTTATCCTGGCATATATATAAGATCAGACTTCACTCTTTCTATCGTTATTACAGTGTTTCACACACGTTTTCTGTGTTGGTCTTTAATTAAGCTGCTTCCAGGAAAAATGGTTCAGTCCACTCAATGGGCATGACCCAGATCAGTGGTTCTCAACCTTCAGCACAGAGCAGAATCACCCAGAAGCTGCTGCAGAGACACGACTGTGGAGGCTCAACCTAGAGTCTGGGATTCAGTAGGCCTGGCATGGATCCTTGCTTCTCAGTGATGCTGATTCTACTGATTTGGGGACCACATAATTGAGATGCACTGATCTAGACCACCTCTCACTTGATGTGGACTGTGTTACTAGTGAGGTCTTGTGGGAACTGTCCACTCTGCTGACTGCCACATGACCACCACCTATCAGACCGTCCTCATAACCCAATGGGAAATGTACTATAGGTGTGGAGGAGCACCACAGCATTAAAAATCATTCCCTTCCTTGTACTTAAATTTTAAATATCAAAGCAAAATAAAATAAAGGTCTTGGGTTTATGTCGTTTACACTGATACAGTAGAAGTGGAATTAATATTCACTTGTGGGCACAGATACCTCTCTTAACCAAACAAACTGATGTTGTCAACTTTAGATTGACATGTTACTATTCTAAGTCACTGATAAATATCCCAAATTCGTGATTTCTTTGAAAGAGTCTCGTCTGAAATTTTATTTTATTTTTGAAATTTTAAATAAAAAAACCCCACTCAGATTGCATGACCTGAATGGCTTTAATAAATCAACCACACACCCTGTTCAAAAATGTGTGGACTCAAGAGCTAAGCGCTTGCATTGCAGAATAATGAAGTCACGTTAAATACATAATCATCTCCACCCATTTCACTCCTTCTTCTTAGTTTCCGCCTGAGCCTACAGGTGGTGTGCCAGAAGAATAGGAACCGATTCCCAAGAGATATTCCAAACAAGTGAGGATCTTGGAGAAATAGCTGGTATAGCAAACAATTCCAGCTCAGGTCCCTCGGAGAGATGCATATCCATGCACAAGAAGAACACACACATGTTGTTTCTCTTAAGTGTTTTTATACTTTGAAAATATTGCAGTAAAACTTTCAAATGACTATTTATATTTCTATTAATAATGATGATTGTACTTAATATTTGAATTAGTTGGTTGGCTTTATAGGTTCTTAATAACATGATCCATGAGAACAAAGTGAGTATTGAGCCCCCACAAACGTGACATGTCATTTTTTATAGATGCTTTTAGAGATTCTGATTTTGAAGATATCATTTATATACTCATCATCTCTGTGTTCCAGGTTCTATTTTTTACAAGTTATGGAAAGCCCATCCCAGTCAATGTTTTCTTACTTGTTTCTTTACTTTCATTTTCCAGAAAATTAAACTGAGAAAGACAACTCCCTAGAAAGTTCTTTCCACTTTTCATTTGCTGAGAAACTTTCCATTTTATTGTCAGCCATCAGATGGAACAGCTTGCTATCTGCAGAAGAAATAGAGAAAGAAAAGGATGGGTCCACTCTTGGAGAAATTTGTGATATTGACAGAGGACAAAGAGAGTGTAGAGCCTCTTGACCACGGCTTTGTTTCTATCATCTTTGACTAGAAGGTAGCATTGGGCTCGATGGTACAGAGGTGTTAGCAAGGAGGTTCTGCACCCCGTGAGAGGTGGAGCAGATGCTCCAGGAAAGTGCAAGACTTCAGCCCCACAAAAGTTACAATTCAGAGCCTGAGAATATGTGCCGATAGGATGGAGGAGTTATTTTTCCATGAGAAAATACTGAGTTGTGGGAGAGGAGCCAGATGAGTGGAGGAGGCAAATATTTTTCCAATTTCAAAATTGGAAAAAGGATAAATTCCAGAAACAATGGGCCGATCACTTCAACAGTGACCACTGACAACAATGAATAAGTAATTATTACCAGTCCAGCGAGCACTGAAAAAGGAGAAGTAGTCACGAGATCCAGTCCAGTTAGTTTCACAAAAGCAGCATGTTTTCTCTTTGTGTTTAGTAAATTCACTTTGCTGGGTTCTGGTTACATAAAGATTAATGAAGATCCATACTTGAACTTACAAAGCTCGTTCCATCCTTGCATCAGACAACATTTTAGATTTTGGGCTTCCTACTTCAGCCTGGCAGTTAGCTGTCCTTTTGATATTCTTGTGCACTTGATGAAGCCACAACTCACCAGGTCAGAATTGCCTTAACATTCTACTCAAAGAGGGGCACTGATTAATTGGTGTCAGTCAAAGGAGAAAACCCAAAAACACAGACGATTATGTCCTGTTCTTTATCATGTGGTAACTTCTAAGGCCCCCAAATACATGCTTGTAAGATTTGCACATGACCTAAAAGCTCAAGGCGGGGGGGTTGTTGATATAACAGGTGACAGAATTGAACTTCAGAATTATTCAGAACAAAGGAACTGGGACCAGAAGGAATGGCAATGGGCAATGTAATGTTTCTAGGAATTTATGGTAGTTGTTCACAAGATGGCCAGCAATCAGAGCTCCATACTTGTTTCCGTACTTTTGTGAGATTAAAGCTCACAAAACCTGAGTGTGAACTTACAGAAGTGCAGTGTTTTGATCTGAGGGGTTAGTGGGGACAGTGTCTGGCCAGGTGGGTCTGGCTGCTTCTCTCCAGAGCAGCATGGCTTTTGTCTTTCACACACCCACAGAGGAGGTGTGCTGTGGAGGACCTGACGATGGGTGGGAGTCCAGGGCTCGATGAGCAGACCTTGCTGCAGGTCCTGCAGCAGCCAGAACCTGAGAATGAGCAGGGCAATGGGGCGTGGTGCTCACTGTGCCACAGGTCAGGACGGGCACAAGATGATGCATTTCAACAGGAATCAGATCATGGTTTTGCTCTAAGGAATGCGCACCTACAGAACACCCCGGTGAGGTGGGGAAGCCACTTGTCCCAAAATGTATTCAGGTCAAGGATGGAAATTATGTAGAGTGGGTCCTGCATGGAGGCAGGGGAGCAGGACCGGACCCGCTGATGGGAGGCCCTTCCAGCTCTAGGATTCCTTCCCCCCATGACCCAGCTGGCCAGAGGTTCAAGGCTCTCTCCAGCATGGGTGCACGCATGCACTCGCATACAAACACACACACACACACACACACACACTCACAAACACACATTACTCAGAAAGAGCCAACCTGAAGGAAGTGAGACATGCCCAAGTCCAGTCCCAGCCTGTGACTGTGGGATCTTTACCCAAAGTCGAATGCTTTCCAGAGAACGTCCAGCAACACAGCATCTTATCTGAGGTGTTTTCCACTCACACTTGTTGTCGCTGCCACAAGAACTAGTTGGTTATAAGGAGCTCGCTGTCAGGTTTTAATTAGACTTCGGTTTCATTATGGCTTTCCCCTCTTTGCTTCTATTTGTTTCCTATGGCAGCACTTGGAATGCTGAAGTAATGCTTGTCCCATGTCCAGCTTCTGAATTAGGATAGCATGGGTCTGAAAACCCGATGAAAATGTCTGTGGACGTTTCAATTATCGAAGGAACTGTATATTGAGATGGGTGATTTTTTTAATTGCTTCCACAAGAAAGGAACAACATTTTTTTCTGGATAAGACAAAAAATATAATAGAAGGGAAATGTAATAGACGAAACCTTGAAGCCTAATGGAAGGAGACACTGAACTCATTGTCTTTCTGTCTCCCTTTATAAAGTGAAATGAACAGTCATGAAACATTTTAAAAAGTATGAAGTAGTAGTGATATAACAATCTTTTATTAAACATGGTATAATTTAGTAATTGGCAATAATAAACCCAGAAATTATCCCGCACTCTACCTCTGAGGAATAAACTTGCAAACTACATCAGAATTCTATGTTTACTCTGTTTTCACAGGGGAACACTATGAGAGAACAAAGAGCTGTGTGACTTGCTGGTGCCCCCATCTCTTTAGAATGTGACCTGGCCCCAAACCTGGTAGTCACCTCAGCCACATCCTTCATTCCTTCATGTGCGCACCCATTCAGTAATCCACTCATTGCTTTTATATGTGAGTCCTATAATGTGCATTTCTTCTCACTGGCTTTTCTAGTTTCATTGGTGTGGCTGATGGTCCATACATCCTGGGGCTACGGATCTTTAAGCCTCAGAGAAGAAGCTTTCCAAGAACACAAACAGCAAGAGGGTTCCTTCAGATGGAGCACGGCAAGATGGAGGCCTTGTCCACAGAGCTGGGGTCATATGGGTGAACTTGAGGAGTGCTGGTGTGCATGCTGTACATCCACGAGGGCTTGCTGTAAACACTCTGGTCCCTGTTTATAGAGCTAAGAGTAGAAGGGAAACCGGGCCCTTGTTGTCCAGGGTGGGGGTACATTCAACAGCATGTTCGCTATTTGCCATGAAAACCACACACTCTCAAAATATCAAGAAAACATCCTAAAGAAGGTTCCAATTAGATGGGTATTTTTACTCAGGTTTATTGGTGCTGGGGGAGCATAACATAAGTCCCAGACCAACCACAATTATGCAGAGTGGGTGTCAGCCAAGGAAATTTAAGAAGATGCAAACATTTAATCCCCAATATTAGAAATGTGCTCTTTATGCAAACCTCCATTGAACTAAAGTGTAAAACAATTGGAAGAAAGAGAGTTGAACACATTATAACAGACCCATTTACGCAGATGATCTGGAATGGAGATAAAGCGGGGGTTGCCGAGGGTCTAAATGTAGAAATAAGACATCTTATAAAGAAAAGAATTGCTCCTGTCAATGTGATATCAGCATGATTTAGAAGGAGAGCCTACTTCTTACCGTGCAAAGCAGAAGTTATTAAACACTCGCTTGGTTTCATCAGTGTCATGAATTTTATGTGCAGCTTTTTTTTTTTTTTGACTGCACTTTTGCTTAATTCCAAACAGGCAATGTGATCAAGAATGACAATGGTAAGTGATAAAAAAGGCGAGGTTCTGCAGAACGTAAGTGTTGGAGTAGCCCCGTGTCAGTCAGCCCCAGAGCGTAGGAAAGGGAATTGAGATGTACTGCCCTTAGAGAAGGCGCACGTTTGGAAGTGGTTGTCCATCCTGGGTAGGTCACGCAGCGGTCTACACCCTAGGTCCCTCGGGAGCTCCAGGGCCTGGAACCAGCACCCCTCTCTTCTCTGCTGGTCATCCATCGACTGCTTCCACCTCTCCTAGCTTTTGCTTCCGCTGTGCCTTCCACCAGGGGCACCTTTCCCACCGCCTGGAGGAAGACGCCCTTACTCAGCTTCTAACTCAAATGTCACTTCTTCTGTGAAGTTTTCTTGGACTCTGCTGCCCAACTGTGAGCAGAAGAGGTTTCTCTAGGTGTTGAGTGACAAGCTGTGTGGTCCTATCCCCTGGCCGATGTTAGGGGGTGCTTCTCATCATTTCACGAAATGTGTGGAAGCTGGACTCTTCTCCGCTGACCTTTGTAGCTTTAGAATCTAGCTCCAGTTTTGGCACAAAATTATTTTTCAAATAGTCTTTGTGGTTGTATGAGCACGTGGCAGATTCTGTTGGGTGTCCGCTGTCCACCCAGTAGAAGGGGCTATAGGGGCCTCCCACGTTCAGGAATCTCGCTCCCATTCCCTATTGCTCCTGGAGAAGGTGACCCTGGCTGATGTCCTGCTGGAGTCTCCTGGAGGCCGTGGCAGACAGGCATGGCTACATGGCCACATGCCGCTCCTCGTCCTAACCTCTGCAGGTGGTCCAAGGGCTAGGAGGAAGGAACGGGGTCTTGCTCCCGGCAGGGGTGAGGCCATGCCCTCTCAGGGCCAAGCGGGGAGTGTATTCAATCACAGGGTCAAATGTTCAGGGAAGTAAATCAAGGTGGAATTAAACGCATGTTTTCCAAGAACTTGCATGGTTTTTGGCTGCCGAACAACCAGTGTACTTGGATGTCCTGTTCTCCACAATGTCCAATGGCCACCGCTCCCCGGGGCTGGAACGCATCAGGGCTAAGGCTGCCAGGAAGCCGCCTGAGCAGCTGTGCGCCAGGAGCGACGGCGGGGTGTTAGGTGTCATGGGCACGGAGTTGCCTCTCCTCTCATTATACAGGTGTAGTGACAGGCGGAGGCAGAGGTGTACCTGCACGTACAGGTGTAGGATTAGGTACAGGTGTAGGTAAGAAGCTTAGCTGAAATGTCTGCAGAGATCGAAACCCCTGCCCCCATTCACAGCTCCCCTAAGTAGAGCGTCCACAGGGACGCACCCATCGGCTGAATTCCAGTGGCATCACCCACAAATCAGGAGCTCTCTGGGGGACACTGGATGACCAGGAAACTGTCATTAAGGGGTGTGGACAGAAACATTTTCCCAGGCAAATGATCCAAGCTGGGTGCATAAACATAATTCCTCTCATTAGCGTAAAAGCTAGACTTCAAAAGGTGTTATATGTGTTTCCAGTTAATCCTTAAAGTAAGCATTTACTAGGAGGGATTGAAATTAAGTATCAGCTTCTAGTCACATTTCTGCCTACTGGGCTATTTTCCCAGCATTACCTGACTTCCTCCCCAGGCATCTTCTGGTAGTGTTTATTTTTATTTGTTAACAGTTGGTGGAATCTATGGGTCAAACACTCTTACTCTGGTAGTTTAATATGATAGAAGTTAAAATACTCTTGGAGTCATGAATTTTGGATGGTTTCTAAAATAAGAGGCTAAAGGAGATGCTATTTCTCTTTGGCCCATAACTCTTTTCTTAAAGATTTATTTATTTATGAGAGCAAGAGAGAGAGCATGAGCAGGAGGGGCAGAGGAAGAGGGAGAAGGACTCTGAAGCAGACTCCAAACTGAGCGCAGAGTCCGACGCGGGGCTTGATCCCACAACAGCAAGGTCATGATCTGGGCCGAAACCAAGAGCTGGACACTTAACTGACTGAGCCACCCAGGTGCCTCTCAATTGTTTTTAATAATATGAATTTTTATTAACTTGAAGTATTCTTTGAAAACATATAGGCCATCCTTCCTGAGAAACTGGAGGATGAGGTATATAAAACCTGCATTTAATTCTAAAGCAGACATCGACATTTTCAAGGATGAGCTTTATCCTTATCAAGCATTATACAATTAGAAGAAAAGTATATGAGTTTTCTTTTGCTGCATAACAAATGACCAGAAATTCAGCAGCTCCAAAACCTACCATTTATCAGTTCATAATTTTTTAGATTGGAAGTTGACATTGCGTGGCTGGATTCTCTCCTCATGGTCCTACTAGGCTAAAGTCAAGGGGTCAGCTGTACTGTGTGGCTGTCTGGAATCTCTGGGGAAGAATTCACTTCCAAACTTATTTAAATTGTTGGAGAATTTGGCTCAGTGTGTCTGTAGGAGGGAGGTTTCTATTTCCTTACTGGTGGTCAGCTGGGACCCCACCTCAGCTTCTTGAAACTATCCGCATTCCTTGCCATGTGATACCCTCCATCTTCAGATCCAAAAATGGAAGACTTCTCTCCCATCAAATGCCTCTCATTCCTTGAAATTTCTTCTGTCAGGAGGAGAAGGTTCAGCTGATTATGCCCAACCCCTAGAGTCAACTGACTTGGGACCTTAATTACATATTAAAAAATCCCTTCACAACAATAATCAGATTAATGTTTTATTGGATAACTGGGTGAAGATGTTCAGACGCCAGAGAGTGGAACGCTGGGGGCCACCTCAGTTTTGCTTACCACAAAGAAGAAAACATGAGCACTGAATTTAGACACTTCCAAATCCTTTCCTTCAGTGGACATCTACTGAGTATCTTCCACATCTGACCACACACAGTCCATGAGGAAGAGTTCTCGTGATCTTAGTTCACAATATTGCAGGAGCAAAAGACATGTAAGGAAGTGATGATTAAATGGTGTATGGCTATCCTCAACTTAAGTATACACCATTAAGTGTTCAATACCAGTTTAACAGAAACAGGAATAGTATGAAACACATTTAAAATGTTAAACCATGGGGTACCTGGCTCAGTCGGTTAAGCATCCGACTCTTGATTTCAGTTCAGGTCTTGATCTCAGGGTCATGAGTTTGAGACCCAAGTTGAGCTCCATGCTGGATGTGGAGCCTACTTAAAAAAAAAAACAAACAAAAGTTAAACCAAAACGATTTGATGATTAATAAGAAAAACGGTGGGGAATCTGTGGTTTCTGGGCAATTAACGGGGAGCCAATATCTAGAAACTGAGCCAGGGACTAGGAAGGGAGATATAGATTAAGGGATAGATATGGGGGGAAATAATGAAGCCCAAATTGGCAACTTAAAGTACCAAGAAGACATTCAGGAAGATTGTCTGAGGGGTGTCCTAGCCCCCAGGAGAGATATGGGCTGTGGGCTCTTGGTGCCATTACTCTGAAGTGAAGATGGAACCATGAACATAGTTAAGCCAACTTACCTGGGGAGAGTATGTAGAAAAATAGCAACACTCAAGGATGATATTTGGACAACACTAGCATGTTTCTCTAGACTTGAATATTCACGGATGTTTGTTTTATCTTCTAACTAGAAATTTCCTTTAGCTCATGTTAGTACAATGTTGCTTTTTCATTTTCCAAGCTTCCCCCAGGTAGGCAATGTAGTGAGTGGCCTTCGGTAGCTGCTCAGGGTTGTTTGTTGATGAGTTAATGATAGACTTGTAAATCAGAGTCCCCCAGATGGTTGCTTATGCCTGACAACTGTGCCAAATCCTTAGGCCAGATGAGATAATGTATTGTAAACTAACAAGTGCTCTAAGAATACACATTATTACGAACAGCAGAGGCAAATGTAAATAGCCCAGACAAAATGGTAAAAGGAGGGAGGATTTGAGTTCCCCAAGGCTTTACTAGTTTAGGCACCAGTTTAATATCAGTGTAAGCCTGGGGAACGTACGCCAACTTAGTGGTGGGGAGGGGGTGCTACAGACCTGGGTGGGGGAAGTCAGGAAGAATCATTGCCCCATAAACAAGAGCTCTTTGGATAGACTTTCATTTCCTCTTCTTGGAAAACCAGCAGGAGCGCTCCTGGTTTGAACAGGAATTTTCAAGCAAAGTGGACTTCTCATGAGATCCTAGAATTATTTTGTCTCTAAGGAATCCCCCATTATTGTCAGTAACCCAAACTCAACTTTAAAAGAAGATTCTCAGAGTGTTTCTCCAAGTCTCCCAGGCTTGAGACTTTGTGCCCTGTGAACTGTGTGCTTTTCCTCATGCAAGTCACAACCTCCGCGTCCAGCTCCATGAAAAGAAATGCGGGAGCTGGTTCCCCCTGAGAATGGCTTTCTGACTGGCGCCTCACTTTTCCTCATGCCTGCCGCCTGCCCGGTTTCCCATCTCCTGGTGCTTTCAACTTGGTCCTTTAGTGTCTGACCGCGGGGCTTCACCAGCTCTGTGCTGGTTCTCACAAAACAGGTGATCAATCAGCTAAATCCATCAGCTAAACTTAACATGATCCTTGCCTATTTGTCTCCTTTGGTTTCATTTTTAATCGCATCACGATTTTATGGATTGCTCAAGTCCTTCTAAGTAGTTTAAGCTTCAAGCTGGGGAGCATCCTTGAATCTGAAGATAGGATTCAAGAGGTCTCGGTTGAGAAAAGAGGGGGGTGGTTGGAGGCAGGAGCTAACCATATTGAACAAGGTATGATTCATATTCGCTGTCTACTGAATTAAAACTTGAGGAAATATTTTGGATGGTCTATACACTTGTGTAAAATAATTTAGTGCAATGATTACTGTATGCATTTATGTTAAGTTTTTCATGCTTAGTTCTACATTAATGAATGTTTCATATTCTTATGAATACTCTGATTTAAATGGGATAACTCAAGTATCCAACTCTCGCCCAGTGGAGAATGCAAATTGTCTGCAGAGAGATACGGCTTTTTAGATCTATCCATTCTGTTCAGAAGACAAGGAAAACTCTTCCTTTTATTTCATCGTTGGACCTGTCACCAACTATTGATACTTCCATTCCAATTTCTTCTAACTCTTTTTTGTTACTGTTATCACCAGAGGTGAGGCACTCACTACTTTGTGTCTGGTTGTCATTGAAATAAGGACAGAACCGACCCATAGGGAAGAAGACTTAATTATAGTGCAAAATAATGGCAAGGGATGGTCAGAAGACCTAATTTAGGTTATAAGATCTAATTTATCCCTGTCTCCTCCCTCCCTCCCTCCTTCCTTCCCTCCTTCCTTCCTTCCTGCCCTCCTTCCTTCCCTCCTTCCTCCCTCCCTCCCTTCCTTTCTTCCTTCCTTCCTCCCTCCCTCCCTCCCTCCCTTCCTTCCCTTTTTCCTTCCTCCCTTCCTTTCTTCCTTCCCTCATAGACACATACTGAGCATGTATCATTATGTTCCAGGCATTTGTCTCAGAGATAAACAGTAAAATCCTCATGCTCAAAGGCCGTGATGATAAAACACTGTCACAAATGTCAGGGTAGAAAAGAGGAGGACTACCCACTTGGCATGGGTATGGGACCCTAGGGAAGGCTTCCTGGAAGTGGATTCACCATAGAAGCTGAGAGTTAAAAGATGGGCATCTGGTGAGCAACGAAGGTGGAGGATATTTCTCCAAGTCCTGGAAGAGGCAGAAGCATAGGAAATGTCAGAAAAGAATACAGAACACTTGAGAGAACATACACCTTTCAGGATGACTTGAGAATTGGAGTCAAGAGAAAGAGCTAGAACAGAGAGCTAGTGGGGGTGGTGGGACTGAGATGCTAACAGAACTTCCAGGCCATGCTAAGTGTAGATTTTGTCCAAAGTCTGATGCCAAATGATTGGAGGATTGAAAACCAGGTGAGGCATGAGTGGATTACTCCTTTCTGGTTTGTTCATCCCTCTAAAATGTAGGTTTCTAAAGGGTGGGGGCCTGGTTTTGCTTCTAGAATCAAGGAGGATGCCTCCTGTATAATAGGCATATGATAAATATGAATGGATATTCATTTTTTTTTCAAGCCTCAAGTGAAAAGAAATACTATAGTCAAGGTCTTTTGTGGATTCTGGAAGACAATGTTAGTAATCAGATGTACAGAGCCATAATAAAACACTTATACAATCATGCAAAACCCAACCTCTTAGCTAAGATATACACTTCAGTAGAAGGATATGTAGCATCAGTGTAGTCTTTTTCAGTCAATAATCGCATCTTTCTGTGACCCTTTTGGAGAGCTTCTGGAATGAATGCCCACCGCTGGGGAACCTACAATTGAGGCAGAAGGGTGTCCAACTCCATAGAGAAAAAAGGAAAAGAATATGGAAAATTGATGGTAAGTGTGCAAACCTGGCCAGCATGGTAGGCTCTGTGTGCCCCTCATGCTTTGTAATGTGAAATGGAAAAAAGAAAAATCAGAGTTAAGCTCTGCTGCTGTCCCGGATGTCATCACCCACTCCACTGTGATGGTCCCCGAGGACGGCTTTCTGGTTCTCATCTCCACTCCCACGTTTCTGGTCCAGCCAACCTGCACTCTATCAGACTAATGCTCCCCAAACACCTGTTTCATCATGACATTGCCTGGGTCAAATAGTTACAACCTAGACAGCATTCATCTAACAAATATTTACGATTTGGCAGCCTGGGCTGCTGGGCCACAGCAGAGCAGATCTGAATAAGCCATTTGCAGTGCTCAGAGCCTGCAGAATGCTGGCCACAGGAGAGCACCTGGGTTAGGAGCTCAGCCTCCTGGGCTGGGCTGGACGGGCTATCACGCCAACTGAGGTATGAACTGGACGGTGGTCCATCGTGTGGTCCATCTGTCTCATCTGCCAAGTGGAGGCCTTGATTGCCTCTCACAGGGTAGTGCGCAGATTGCACGTGAGAGAGCACGCCAGGCATGAACTGCCCTATAGTTCCGTAGATATCAAGACATCCAGATGATTCGGTGTGATACTCATTTAGGACACCCTTTGCCTTGGCTCTGGATTACCTTGCAAACTTTTTTTTTTCTTTCTGACTATTCCAATAAACTGCATTCCCACCTTGGGGAGCTATTTGCACCTACCTGCTTACTTCCTTTCAACTTTCAGGCAAGGGAAGGGAGCTGTGCATCTACTGAAAATAAGACAGAAGTTCTCAAGATGGTCAATGAGTTAGTTGTTTCTCTGTCCCATAACAGCAAGACTTCCTCCTCCAAGTGTTGGTTCTAAGTATTGCTGGGAGACTAGACTGAATTCTGTCTCAGTGGTGTGGGGTGTGGTGCAGAGAGCAATATAAATAAATAAAACTGGGCCCATGTTTATTGTTAGGGCTGAGTATTTCAGCACATTTATGTTAACTCTTACATCACTCTGTGGAGTGTGGTTTATCATACTGAATTCTTGGATGAGGTAATTGAGACTCCTGGAGATGAGGGTGATTAGTTCCTAGTCACTCTGTAGGGAAATGTTCGCATCCTTACACCAAAGCCCAGATTCTCCCCCTCGTTCTGTCCTGACTCTAGAGGAGCATAAGACCATTATTTGACAGGTTCCTTGGGTCAATGTACAGGCCTGTTATTTCAAAACTGGCAAACTGCTTTTCAGAATTTGAGTGATGAGACAGCTCTCCTCTGGGGTGGACGACTGTCAGGCTGGGAGCATGGTCTGCCCATCCTGCAGAGCCCTGACAAGCGGGGAAACAGGTACTGCTTACAAAGCCATTTCCACTAGAACCAGTCTGCTAGTTATTAAGTGTCTGGAAGCTATTTCCCAGTTTTTAAGTAGCCAGGATTTGCTGCTAACATAGTCAGAGTCAGCATTACACTCACTGCTCATAAATGACTTGTTTAGAAGGAGGCAAGACATGTTGTGACTTGGCGGCCTTCTATTCTTTGGAGATAAGGTAAAAGTTCCTAGTAACGAAACATGAAAACAAACACATTGCAATTATTTAACATATGTTACAAGTAAATAATTGGAGAATGCACATTTGCCTTCTTTTTTCCTGCCTTTTATTATTTCCTTTGAACTAACACGTTCCCCCAGCTGCCAAACACATGTTTTTTGGGCAATAGAGTCTCTGGGAGGAGCGGAGCCGGGTTCCCCACTGTCCCCTGCCTGGCGCCGTGGTGCCCAGCGGATGAGATCATGCTCTCACTCTGAGCGTGGGTGACAAAGGTCCTGGAGTGCGACAGCCACGGGTCCGGTTCAAGAAATCCTGGCTTGTTATTTACCTCCGCACTGAAGTGAGAGGTGCCTTTCCTGGACAGGCCCCCAGTGGAGCCATCTAGTGGCAGAGTTTCTGCTCTCCTGAGAGTCAGCGCCCGGCCATGATGGGGTCAAGCTGCCCGTGGGTGGAAGTGTGTGCTCTAGAATGGGGCAGCGGAACGTGAATATGGCTCCATCTGATTGCTCTGCCTGGAAAGTCCGACCCAGCCTTTCTGCGTTTCAGCTGCCCCGTGGAATTGACCTCTTGGGGTGTTTGAAGAGATTAGCAGAATTAATTACATAAACCCTGAGAGCAAAGCCTGAGCCATGGTAAGCGTTAGAGAGATGTTTGCTGTGATGATGATGGTGGTGGTTTATAGTGGCCATGATGTTGATTAGGTTGGGTAGAAAACTCTTAGCAAACAGAGGATTAGAGGTACAGTAATTACAGTTCCAGTAGAACAAACTGGATAAAGTAGAAAAAAGGGATAAAGATGGATGTCAAGTCACTTTTATTATTTATTTATTATTTTTACTTTTATTTAATACTTCCTTTAACAAATGAATGGATTGCATGTGACTAAAGAGTTGGGATAAACCTTGCAAGAAATATAAAATATCATCTTTTCACTTGTTACCTCATTTTGGAAGGAAAATGTTTTATTAATTAAACTTAGCTTGATTAAAAATGACATGCTATGAATCAGTTTATAAAAAAAATAAACCTTTTCTTTTACCACAGTCCAACCCAAGTTTTCCATGAGTCTCTTTTACTTAGGGGAGTAAATATGTAACATTGTTTTTGTCCTGGTCTGGAGCACTCTGCTTGCAACAGTATGGTACTTTGGTTACATTGAATTCACCAATATAATACATGATTATTAACTAAAGTTCAGGTTCAGATTGCTTTATTTTTACCCCATGTCCTTCCTCTAGTTGGGGTCTCATCCTAGATACCACATTATATTTAATAGGCATGTCTCCTTAAGCTCCTCTTGGCTGTGATAGTTACTCCCTCTTTCCTTGGTTTTGATGACCTTGACAGTTTCGAGGAGTTCAGGTTAGGTATTTTGTAGAATGTGCATTAAATGGGTTTGTCTGATGTTTTTCCATGATTAGGCTGAAATTATGGGATCTGGGGAGGAAGGCTCTCAAGACGAGGCACCATTTTCATTTAATCATATCCAGGGAACATGCTATCCACATGACTTACCATTGTTGACGCTGATCTTGATTTCCTGGCTGAGGGAATGTTTGTCAGCTTCTCCACTGAAAAGTCACTCTTTTTCTTCCTTTCCATACTGTGCTGTTTGGAAGGAAGTCACTATGTGAAGCACGCACTACATAGTGGGATATTGTATTTCATGAGTGGGGTATTGTCTTTGTCCGGGTTGCTATAATAAAATACTATAGACTGAGCAGCCTGTAAACAACAGAAATTTATTTGTCATGGTTGTGAATGCTTGGAAGCCCCAGATCAAGTTGCTGGCAACTTCGTTGTCTGGTGGGAGCCTGGTTCAGAGATGGCTCTCTTCTTGCTCTGCCCTCACATGGTAGATGGGACACGGGAACTCTCTGGGGTCTCTTTTATTAGGGCATTGATCCAATTAATGAGGGTTCTACTCTCATGACCTAATCACCTCCCAAAGACCCCACCTCCAAACACCAGCATATTGGAAGTTAGATTACAACACATCAATGAGAAGTGGTGCATAAAGATTCAGTCCATAGCAAATGTCTACATAAATTATTTGGAGTTCTTCTGCATGGGAGATTTTTCTATTCTTCCCCATATAGTTATTTAATAATTTATGTATGTCAGCTGGGGTTCATGGGTATTTATTGTGTACTTTGAATTATAATTCAATACTACTTTACTTATTTTATTACTTAGGTGTTTAGCTACGGCCATAGGGAGCTCTCCCAGTTGGTTCCTGTGTCTCTTTGATATATCCTATTGTTGTGATTTTTGTTTGCTTATTTTTGAGAAATTCCTTACCTTCAGGTGCTACAAGATGCTCCAAGCTCATTTTTTATATACAGTCAATCATGGAATCAGCCCTTTATCTAAGGAGCCCTGGCTTCCTTATCAGAGTGGACTTAGAGGCTGAGATCTGGGAACCAGATGTATCTCCTGCTCCTTGGTGCTGTTGCTTCTCGACCCTCTCAGCTGGCATAGCAAGGAAATACATGTGTGTATTGTAACCCCTTTATGTATAAAGATCTATACATATTTCCATATGGCACCATCTGTTTCTATATTTTGCTAATTATGAGTTTATATGGAAATATTAGACTCTATTCCATTGCTTCATGGATCATTCTGGTCTCCTTTCCTTGCTCATCTGTATCTTCCCACTCCAGTAGTGAGAAAACTCTCACTCTCTGCCATCCATTCACCTAATTATTCATTGACAGAATTCTTATAGAGCAGTAGCGTGTTCATTAATCCGTGCTCCCATGCAAAATAACCCTCTCAACCAAAGAGCAACGCTATGTCCAACTCACGTTGTCTTTATTTTTATAGGTTCCACTAATATCAAAAGTTGCTTAGGATGAAGCTCTTATCCGCATTCACTCTAGGAGGTGTTTCACAAATTTGTTAGAGTGTTCGACTGTTTTGTCACCTTGCGCATTCCATCCAGGGATACCCTGACCTCTATCAGGATGTACTAGAGTTTGTTTATCCATTCATCTATTATACTTCCTCTATTGTATTGCCTGTGATTCTTTTATATAAATTAGTTCATTATACTTGTGTGAGCCTACCTATACATATGCACTCTGTTCTGTGTTTTTCTGTGTCTCTGGTCTGCATTTGTTCTTTCCGTTACCGCATTATCTTGTTGACTGTGGCTTTACGCTAAGATTTTAAATCAGGTAGTCTGAGCTCTTCTCCAACTCTCTTGTTTTCTGTATTGTGCTAGTCTTCTAGCTCATTTCTCATTTCATGTAAATTTTTGTTTTTGACTACTAAACAACTTGCTTGAATTTTGATTGGAATTGTGTTGAATCTATACTTAAAATTGAGAGAAATGAATATTTTAATGCTACTAAGTGTTCCAATCTATGACGATAGAATATCACCCCATTTCTTGGGATCTTTGATTTCTTTCACGAGAGGTTTTTTTTTTTCCAAATATAAAGCCTGTACATATTTTATTATAGTTGTGCCTAAGTCTTTTATTTTTTGGTGCTATTGTGGAAGATATGTATTTTTAAAATTTTAAATTCCAATTGCTTTTTGTGATGATACAGGAAAGTAACTCAGGTTTTTTATTTTAACCTTGTATCCTGCAGTCTTGCTATCTATATTCACTTATCTGTTCCAGGACTTTCTTTGTGTTAACTCTTTCAGATTTTCTACATATAAAATCAAGTAATCTGAAAATAAAGGCAGTTTTACATCTTCTTTCCCAATCTGTACCTCTTCTATTTCCTTTTCTTATTTTATTGCATTAGCTAGGACTTCCAGTGTGATGTTGAACAAGGGTCTCAAGAGAAGACATTCTTGCCTTATTTGCAATCTGATGGGGAAATTATATAGTTTCTCATTAAGTATGATGTAGGCTATAGGTTGTTTGTAGAAATTGTTTATCAGATTAGAAAAGCTCCATTCTATTCCAACTTTGGTGAGAGGTATTTTTGTTGTTTATCATGAGTTGGTGTGGGATTTTATCAAATGACTTATTTTTTACAACCGGTAAGATCTTACGATTTTTTTCTTTAGTCTGCTGATATGGTGGATTGATTTTAAAAAGTGTTGGACCAGGCTTGCACAATTTGAATAGATACCACTAGGTTGCAGTATAATTTTTTTCGGTATACATTGTTTGGATTGGATTTGCTAATATTTGTTGGGGATTTTTAAGTCTACATTCAAGAGGTTCATGAGAGAGATTCTCTGTAGTTCCCTTTTCTACAATGTTTTTACTTGTTTTTTTTTTATTAGGGTAATGCTGGCCTCATAGGATGAGTTAGGGAGTGTTCCATCTGCTTCTATTTTCCAGAAGAGACTGTAGAGAGGTAGTGCCACACATTCTTTAAATATCTGGCGGAATTTGTTTTTGAAACCATTTGGGTATTTTTTTTTCTTT
Source organism: Neomonachus schauinslandi (assembly GCF_002201575.2). Taxonomy (NCBI): domain Eukaryota; kingdom Metazoa; phylum Chordata; class Mammalia; order Carnivora; family Phocidae; genus Neomonachus; species Neomonachus schauinslandi. The sequence goes on from NC_058409.1 coordinate 147,219,625, forward strand.
TTTCAAGATTATTAACTCAATTTCTTTAATGATATAGTTTTATTTGAGTTCTATTCAGATTATTTCTCTTTTTGAATTTTGATAGTTTGCCTTTCAAGTTATTTCATCAAAGTTATCAACTTGTTGGGCAAAGAAGAGTTCATAGTCTGCTTTCATAATTCTTTTAATGTACATAGGATCAGTAGTAATGACATTTTTTCATTCCTGATATTAGTAATTTATGTCTTTATGTTTATTTATTCCTTAGCTTGTCTGGAGTTCATCAATTTTATTGGTCTTTTTTTTTAAATAAAGAACTAAACTTTGGTTTCATTGATCTTTTTGTATTGTTTTCTTAATTCTGCTTTTCATTAATTTATGCTCTTTTATTATTTATTTCTTCTACTTACTTTAGACTTAATGTGATCTTCCTTGTCTAGGTGGAAGCTTATGTGGTTGAGTTTGTATCTTATTTTAATTCTCTAATATACACATTTGATGGGACAATTGTCTTTCTAAGTGCCGATTTTGCTGCACCTGCAAATTTCAGTCTGCTGTATTTCATTTTCATTTACGTCAAAGCATTTTAAGATTTATTTGGAACTTCATCTTTGACTCATGGGTTATCAAGAAGGGTATTGTTTAATTCCCCAAATAAACATATAAGATAATTTTCTGGCTATCTTTCTGTTACTGCTTTCTATTTTAACACCCTTATTGTCTGAGAATATACTTTACATGATTTCTAATTTTTAAATGTGTTGAGATACGCTTTATCGTCCAACCTGTGATCTCCCTGAGTGGATGTTCCAGGTGAGTGTGAGGAGAACGTGTATTCTGCTGTTGGTGGTGGAAGAGGCTATAAAGGTCCGCAGGGTAAGGTGATGGATGGTGCTGCCCAGGCCTATTATCAGCTTTGCAGCCTTGACTTCACAACTACCAATGGAGGGTTGTTTAAGCCTCCAGCTGTGATGTGTATTTGTCAATTTCTCCTCTCTGTACCATCGGTTTTGCACTCTGATGTAAGGAGCAAACACGTTTATGGCTACGTTAATGCTGTCTTTGGGAAGAAGAGCATTCTGGGGACTGCAGAGATGGACCTTTGCAGATGTGCTGAGGTGGTCTATTTTAACACAGGAAGATGATCTTGGATTATACCTTCAGCCCAGTCTAAATAGGTGGGCCCTAAGAAAAAGCAGAGAAGTTTCTCCGGCTGGGGGCGGAAGAGAGACACGGCAGATGGGGCAGCTGGAGAGAGTCTGGGCATGAGAATGTGGTATAGAGGGTGCTGTGAGCAGGGATGTGGCTGCTAGAAGCCAAGAACGACACTGGACCCACAGCTAGTGAGGAATAGGGGCCTATAAGTACGTGGAAGTGAATTCCACCAACGACCTGAATGGTCATGAATTCTTCCTGAGAACCTCCAAAAAGGAACACAGCCTGTCCACCACCATGATCTCGGGGACGTGAGACCCGGAGCAGAGAAACTGCATGAGTCACACTATGCCCAGGCTTCTGACCTACAAAGTGATGAGGCAGTAAGTTTGTGTTGTTTTGAGCTGTTAGGTTTCCTATAACCCGTCAGCAGCAATAGGGGTCAACTGCCCCGTGCCTGTGCGTGGGCTCTGGAGACAAGGGGGAAGAACAGCTTGCCGAAGAACCTGGTGACGGGCAGGTTACCAGAGACCAGAGAGCAGGGTAGGGCTGGGGCATCTTACCAGCTTGGGCGCCATGACAGAACAGCGCAGGCCTGCAGCTCAAATGACCAATGTCTGTTTCTCACGCTCTGCAGGCCGGGAGGGTGAAGTCAGGGGACAGGAAGCGTGAGGTCAGGGTGGCCAGCACAGTGGGGTTCTGGCGAGGGCCTCTTCCCAGCCTGCAGCCTGTGTGCTCATTGGGCCCTTTCCTGGGTGACGCATGTAGAGGGCCCATCTTCATGACCTCATCTAGCCCTCCTCGCATGTTGGGGGCACACACACGTTCGGTCCACAGAAGGATGCATTAATATCTTCTCCGAGGTTGTGGTGAGGACTCCAGAAGGCACAGAGCACAGGGACAGCACAGGGTGGGCATCCCATATTCTCCACGATTACTATTTAATTACCTGCATGGGAAAGCAAGCCACCGTGAACCCCAGCCTCCCTTCTCCCTGTCCTATTCCAGACTCTGCCTGCATGGCCTGATCTTCATCCCCAGGGGTGCGTCCTGCTGTGTCCACCAGAGATGCATCTTGCTGGACGTTCCCTGGGATCCAGTGAATCCCAGGAGTCCCGAAGGGCCAGGAATCCCTCACATCTGTGGGTACGAGTAATGCTCACCCAGGAGCCCCTGGGCCACTCCCCGTTCCTACCTCATCTCCGGCCACGCTCCATTGGTGCCAGCCACACGGCTCCTTTCTCCCCATGGTTTCAGCCCAGGGTTCCCAAGCCAGGCCCTCTCTAGCCACCCTGGACACTGCACGGTCCTCTGCTCACTTCCTGCGTTCTCATGGTGCTGTTCACGTGCCTTGATCACAACACGGATGACACTAGCTTACAGCGGTTTCACTAAGTACCAGAAACCCTCTTCCCTGGGCAAATGTTCAAAGCAGAGACACCTGGTACCCCTGGGGACTTGCATGTTCCCGGCAAACAGTGGAGTCCCTTCATGTGCCTTGGAAGAATAGAGCAGTGTGCAGACTGCCTGGGGCCATTCTTGGCCAGATGTCGCCCTTGCTACCTGGACTGTTAGCTGTGGACCCAATCTACAAGAGCTGGGAACTCACTGCTTCCAATAAAACTGTGCGTATCCACAGCGTGCTGAGTGCCAGAGCCGAGGCAGCGAACACGATCACACAGTGGCCCTCCTGTTAGTAAGCAACACACTCCATCAAGGATGCAAAAATCATCACCCTCCGAGGTCAGCACCGCGGAGGGAGTCCTGGACGGTCTGCCCCAGAGGAGAATGCCAGAGGCCTACATTTGCCCAGTCCAGGAGGCCTTCTCTGAGTCCCAGGTGCAGAGTGGGCGGAAGCATGTGCCAAGCCACGAGGAAGGAGAGGCCAGCTTGGGCACGGCACTGGAGGACTCCCAGGGGTGGAGCAGAAGGGAGGCTGGCGGGGCAGGTCAAGGAGGCTAGCAGGCATGCGGGCCCAGACCATCAAGGTGGACTGGGGGGACCATGAAAATGCCCGGTTTGCAAGGACTCCGGGCTTCTCGCAGAGACTGCGCTGGAATGTGTGAGGGTTCCTCTCTCAGCCCTGCCTGCAGGCCGTTGCTCCCCCTGGGGGACACTGCCTGTGTCTGAGCAGCTAAGTGGGTTGTTAAGAACGAGGTCAGAGGGGACAGCGCTTGGGTAAGTGCTCTGGGCTCGATGCTGACTCCCTTGGTGGGAGCGGCAGGCCGCCCGTGGACATAGCGTGGAGGCCACTGGTTCTTCCGAGTCTTCACATGCCACAGGGCCACTGGCCAGGGAGGCTCTGGGGGCCGACTGGGGCTGGAACCCCTCTGTTGGTGGGAACATGGGAAGATGCTCCTGGTGGTTTGTCCATCAGTGTGACAGGGCACTGGGCTGGATGTCGTGGACCCTCACTGACACATAAGTTCCAGACTCCACAGCTGCTCGGGGAGTGGGGTCCGTCCCGCGCTCTGGCCTCCTTCCTCCCACAGCTTTCGTCACTAAGTGCAGACAGTTGAGATGGGTTGGTGTGAATGCACATTAAATACTCCAGGCCGGGGCCTTCAGCTGCACTAGCATTTCAGAAGTGAGCACCATCCGTGGAGTCCAAAACCGGCACGGGCATGCAGGTTGTTGAAATGTAGACAGTTTTAAAAATTGATTTGTAAAACCAAAGTCCAAACAGCATTGTCCACATCTGGGTGGATGTTTTATATCACTGTTTGGATTCGCCAGGAAGTCATCTGTTGTTGACGAATTGAATTGGCTTTGACAGTAGGCTCTCCGGGGGGATCCTGCGTGGTTCCCATGCTGGTTGTAGGGCCAGGAGGAGCCCACGAATCCCCACGAATCCCCTCCTGAAATCTCTTGCTTTCTTGTGTTTGAGCAATGGATTGCCCTTGGTTAGATGCCTGAGCAGGAGAGGCCACTTGCCCTCTAGAATGATCTTCCTCACCACATCAGGGTCCTGAGCAGGGCTGGCCAGCAGAGACCCCCAGGGAATTCTTCTAAAAGCCAAAATCACCATGTCTCACTTCAGTTTCACGGAACGGGAAAATTCTCTGGGTCGGCCTGTTGGGGAAGTTCTGACAGGCTTGGCATCAACATCTTACCTCATCCTGCTGCCCTTCATGGGCAATGAGGTAACGTGCAAAGCACAGATGATTGCAACGGAAGATTAAATCGGTAGTTTTAAACAGTTACCCTGTACGGGAGAAGGGTGTCTGCACTTGAGGCCAAAATGCAGCTTCTTCCTTGTGCTCTCAACCCCACTTCCCCACCGGAGGGCCCGGCTGGCTTCTCCTGTGACAGTGTGCCCCACTCTGCTCTGCTGACCGCCTGCCTGGAGGAGGCAGGGAGGAGAAGGGATTCCTTGAGGGTAGGAGACCCAGGAGAGGGGACAGCAAAGCCAAAGGAGCTGAGTGAAGCTTCCTTCCAGGGACCTGAGCTCGAAACTCCAGTCGGCTAGCTGCTGTCCCTTGGGGCAGAGTGAGTGAGTGGGAGCAAGGGGCAGGAAGCTAGAAATTTCTTCTAGAGCTGGGGCATGCAGAGGAAGACTCTCCACTGGAGGACATGGGGACAGGTGACATTGTCTCTCTGCTGATGCCAACATCCTATTTTCCCAAACACCCTTTCCAGGCCTCATACTCCAGCTCAGACCACAGGATGTGAAAGTTGGACACGTCCCCAGTGAGGGGCCAGGAAGCCAATGGACTGGCTCCTCCCAACTTTGGAGGCAGCATCTGACCTTGAAACTTGAAACGCCCTTCAGCCTTTGTCTGCTCTTGTTGTGTGTGTGGGTGCTCCTCTCTGGCTCAGCTACTTCTCCATTCCTCGCTCTGCTCTCATGATGCAGCCTTGCCCTGGACACTTGGACCCGTGTTTCTCCAACTACCACCCTTGGCTCTTCTTTATTCATTTTTCTTCTGTATCCAGACATTTTGTAAATCTCTACACTTACGTACCTGACTGGCTTCTAGATTTGTCTGCCTGGCTGTCTTCGGGGCTGGGTGCTGTTTGAAAAACACCCCTCGTGTGTAGGTCACTGTTCTTCACCGAGTCTCTGACTTGAGGGAAAAGGCTGTGATGTGGATCGCAAGACCCTGAGCGAGCCTGGGGCAGCACCTTGCAGAGTCCCTTCTTTACAAAGTCTGTTCTGCCCAAGGTCATGCGTGGAGGTCCTGGGAGCCCTGATATGCCAGTCACCACCTTCGAAGACGCCCTTAGGGAGCACACATGCTCCGCCCACCACACATTCAAGGTCACGAAGTATCTATCTCGGGGTGCTGGGGGGGCTCCGGGAGGCACTATGCTTGCTGCAGGTAGCCTGCCTGGCTACCTGCTAGTCATGACAATGGGACATGACCCTCATTTTAGGCTTAGCTACTGGAATTCCCTGAGGAGTCCCACTTTGTGATTTTGATAGTAGGAAATGAATCCAACAGAATCAGCAATAGGCTCTGCTAGGGTCTGATGAGCCTGGGAGTCTGGGGGCACATCCATAATTTGTGGGTGAACATGACATGCATGGCTGTGTCAGGCTTTTCCGTGAGGTGCCAATTTGGGGTTTTCTGTCTCCTGTTCTTTCTGCATTGATATTGTGTTTTTGTTTTCTCCTTTAATTTTTGTTTGTACTATTGCTTTCTTTCATGCAATTTTGAATAATCTCTCCAATCTCTAGTTCACGGGCTTGTCCAGGATGACCTTATGATCCGCCTCGGTTTGACTCAACTCTATACAGATTTCTTCTTGAGCCTTGGCCCATGACTGCCCTTGTCTTTGGGTATTTTCTTTTGAAACTTGTAAGTCCTTTTTCCTGTGCCTTTGATATACATGGAACACTTTTAAAAACCTCTTGCCACTTTTAAAACCTAGCGATGTCTTTTCCAAGAAGCTGGGAGCTGTGCTTTGACACGTGACTATGAAGGAAGCTAGCAGCCGTGTCTCCTAGCCTCTGTGGGAGGGTCGGAGCCTCGCTTTGACTGGTGACAATAAGCAAACACCGATGGCCTAGGCAGGGGCAGAAACCTTTGCAGATGCAGGAACAGCTCAACGCGCTGGATGCACCTCCTTGACCAACCTCTTCCCTTATGCCCCCCCAGTGCTTTTCCACCAGCTCCTTGAGAAAATTGACCCCCTGCCACCAGACTGAGTGCGGGTCCCCCACCCTATTGCAAAAGGCTTGCATAAAGTCTTTGCCTGTTTAACCTTGCTCAGTGCAATGTTTGCTTTGATAGTAGCTGGGTTGTATTCTTCTCCTGACCCAGATCCAATAGGTCAATGCTATTGATTCAAAGTTACAGGAAAAAGTGTGACTAACAAAAGATGATGGGATCCATGCAAAATCAACCATGGAATACAGAGGCAGCATGGAGACACTGATCAGACATAGGGAGACTCCAAACTTATTTGAGCCAGAGGGGTTATTCTTTTTGCATTGGACATAAGAGGACTTGGGGCTCACTCAGTGCTGTGTCCCGAGGCCCATGTTTTCAGTGCACTTTAGTTCATACAGACTGTCTTTCCCCTCACTTCTGCATCAGAGGCCTTAGCTGGGGAAGATACATCTCTGTACCCTGGATAAAGGTAGAAACCATCTTTGGTTTGCTCCTAAAGAAGAAATTGCTCCCTTTCCCGTGGAACCCATATTCTTTGAAGTCCCCTCTTGTGCTCAAGGTCATCAGTCCCAAAGCCCTGGTGAAGATGGGGCATTCTGCCTGCTGTGGACATCTCTGGGTCCCCTGCTCTATCTACCAATGCCCTCTTTATTTTGTATTCTACCCAAAGAGCTAATTCAGAGCTTCCCATGGGCACCTCCTTCCAGCTGAGTCCCAAAGGATCCTCTCTCTATACAGCATTTTTCACACAGCTAGATTAATCTGTGTTTCTGGATCTGCTGAGGGGAAATTCTGCCCTTAATGCCCTGCATTTTCAGCAAACATATTTTTCACCCTTGGACACTGGAGCTAGCTACATTAACTCTATTAATTCTATCACTGATTTATGTTAAATCACATATGGCAAACTTGTCATGACACAACATGATAGGACAGCCAGTAGGAATTTTAAAAAGTGCTCTGAAACTTTTAAAGTATTTTTCTGCATCTGGATTTTCACTTTGAATCATCTGGCTGTACTTTATCAGATTAGGTAATGCCGAAGAAGAAAACCATCCCCACCTCTAAAAGCATACCTCAAGGGCTTTGTTTGTGGTGAAGAAGCATTTGTTAAATCAAATACATTTGTGATTTTTGACCAGAAACTGCATTAAAGTTTGGTAATTAGGGGAATCAGCGTGAAAAATTGTGCATCAGGCAATCCAATCTCCCTTGTGAATCAAAAAAATTGGAACCCCATCAAGCGACTTGATTAATCAAATAAAATGGATCCATCAGGGTTATTAGTGTATCAGCGATTTACTCTTAAAGTAGCAATATATTGCAGATGACTTTTGGAATCATTTTCAAAACTGGAAGCAAATGCCTACATCTGAGTGGGCAATGCATCTCTCTAGGAGCAGCACACCCTCCTCCCACGATCATGCGCATATTCTCAGTACTGCGTCAGTGACGTTTGTTCTTCCTCTTTCTGCTTGAAGAATAAAGTCCATTAGATTTTAAGAGAAAAATACATTTCTAAGACCCTTTCAAATCCGGTTTCTGCTTCATTTTGGTTTTCTTTTCTTTTCTTTTTTTTTTTTTTTCATTTTGCTTTTCACCTGATAGTTGTCTTGTAGGGTTTAGACTGACCATGTTTTTGTGCCCCATTTCGTACACTCTCTCCTTTAAGATCAAGGGAGGCACTTTAACAACCTTTTTATTTTCTTAATGTTTTTTATTTGAGTATGGTTGGCACGCAATGTTAGATTAGCGTCAGGTATACGACAGAGTGATTCACTATTTCTGCAGTCTCCGCTGCGCTCCCCACAGTGTAGCTGCCAAGTCACCAGCCACGCTGGTCCAGTACCAATCATTATATGCCCTGTGCTGTGCCTTACATCCCCGTAACTTACCCATTCCATGACTGGAAGCTTCTACCTCCCTCTCCCCTCATGCCTGCCCCTCTGGCAACCATCCATGCGTCTTCCATACTTAGAGGTCTGTTTCTGCTTTTTAGTAACAATGTAATTTTCAATTAAAATGCTATGTATTTGAGTAGTGCTTGTACATATTCCGCAGTTGTCTTTCCAAAGTAGAACAAAATGGCTCTTTACTTTTGTAGTCCTATACTGGGGCATATTCTTATTTGTGCACAGGGGCAACACGGATGGTTGAAAATGTATCACTGGAGCATGGGGGGTGGTGGGGAAGAGATTGAATTCGCTGTTAGGAGGATTGGCACTTGGCTAAGGTAAATGACTCCGTTACTCCAAACAGGTAACCAGGGAATGGCACCCATCCTACCTGTGGCATAACCAGAACAATCCTGTCTCTGCCTCCCCTCCTCCCATCTGCATCTCATGGGAAAACCTTACATTCAGCACACAGCAACAACCACACCAAACAAATGGTTTGGAAGAGTTTCTTGTCCTTATGTTTCTTTGTGTCTTCAGCATCTGCATAGTGGAAGGGATGCTCTGGGTTCACAACATAGAGATGGTGTCTGTGACATATAGCTCAGGACCAGCAAAAGCACTCACAAAAATACATTTTCAATTATTGTGTTGCCTTCAGATAGCAGAACCTGAGTATTAGCAATACATTTGTTTTATAATTCCATTAGTGGTAATGAGATACATGAACAAAAACACATCTGAAAATAAACCCCTATTTTAATTAAAAATGCATCACAAAACCCTGTTAATTAAATAATAAAAAATGATAATATATTTGCATATTCACTACCAAGTAGAATACAAATTAGAAGGGTTTTCCAGAGATTGCCATGGATGCTGCAGCAATGTATGAAACTTCTTGCCTTGTTTCCTGACATTTGAAATGTGAAAATTCATTTTTTTTTAAAGATTTTATTTATTTATTTGACAGAGAGAGACACAGCGAGAGAGGGAACACAAGCAGGGGGAGTGGGAGAGCGAGAGAGAGAAGCAGGCTTCCCGCCGAGCAGGGAGCCCGATGTGGGGCTCGATCCCAGGACCCTGGGATCATGACCTGAGCTGAAGGCAGGCGCTTAATGACTGAACCACCCAGGTGCCCCAAAAATTCATTTTGACGACACAATTGGTGTAGAAAATCATTTAACTGGTGGTGCGTTGAATGGGTCCCAGCACAGCAACCGCCAAACGTGCCGATGTGCCAATTAGTTTTTTTACTTGGCTTTATATCTGCTGAGTCATCTGACTTCCAAATTGCCAAATTTTTCTGCCTAATGAAGCCCAGGGGTCATTGCCACAGGGTATTGGGAGGCTCTTCCTCCATCGGACGTGAAATTCTGTGTTTACATTTTTCTTTTTAAAATCCCAGTGCTTACCTCTGCGTGCTTAACAATACACTTATTTTTGTAACTAAACCAAAGGAACCTTGGCTTTTCGCACCCATTTTTATGCACGAATTGGGGCAGCATTTTCAATGCCTCCTCCTGGGTGAATGGGGGCATGTAGGTGAGGGAGCCTCACTTCTGCTGTTGATGCTGAAACCCATGATCAGAATGAGTTCACGTGTATCCTGGAGCACAGTTGGTGCCCCGGCCAGGGGCCCGAGGACGTGCGGGAAACATGGAACGCCTCGTTCCCTGGAGACCAAGGGGTGTCACTGTGTGGATGCATTCCAGAAACTGTGAACTTGAGAAATGGAAGGGAGATTGTCACTTTGTGTAGCGTTTCCCAAACTTTTTTGATCTGCGAGAATGTTTTCTCTTTTTAACGTCATACTTGTTAACATCAAGTAAAACTGTGTTACCTTGACAACATTTAAGAAAATGACACCATCCTGCACTGTGTTTCAGGGTTTTGCAGAAACTATGGTGGGGCCAAAATGGTCTGACGCGGTCTGTAAGAATTGTTGTGGTCAGAGGATCACCAAGTGAAGGGCAGCTCTGTTCACTGAACAGTAAGCCTGCCTGCAAGTTCCGAAGGGGTCATTCATGGTTCTCAAACACAGAATCAAAGTTTAGGTCTACGTAGCAGTTAAAGAGGGGACTCAAAAAAGATTCAGAGACACATATAACCCTTGATTTCTGCCATGACACTGTTTAGGAGCCTTTCAGGTTTAGTTACTGTTTCGGATTTGGATGAGACCACCTAGCCATGTTGGAGAAAAGCTTCATTTCTTTTCTTTCTTTCTTTCTTTTTTTTTTTTGAAAAGCTTCATTTCTAAAAGCTGTTTGGATTATGCTCAAGATGTAGCACGACAACCTCCAGATTCTGGGATCAGCAGGAATTCTGGATAATTCCATCACATCAGCTCCAGCCATCAAAGGTGGTCCAGAAGTTCCTGACCACTTCCTGACTGATACTTTTCTCATTTCACTAAACACTAGGAAGCTTAGACCAATTTTTCTAGTAAAAGTCAAACTGGGCAAACTTCCTTGCTCAGCGGGTCAATTCCTTTCACTTTTACCATCTAGAAAGCATGCTGTCACCTGGGAGCTGGTGTGATCCCATCTCTGTCCAAGATGTCACCGCTGAATACCCCTTTCGCCCCTCTGGAGCTGTGCTGGGTGACATTTCTTCACACCTAAATGAATGATGGCAAAAGTATATATAGCTCCTAAGAGTGCGTTCTTCTATGTTGTGGATGCAGGAACAGTTGTCCCAGTCTGCTCAGATTGCGGCCATAAAGCCCCACAGACTGGGCAGCTGAAACGGTGGGCATTGACTCTCCACAGTTGCGGAGGCTGGATGTCCAAGATGAGGGAGCCAGCAGGTTGGGCTCCGCTGGGAGCCGTCTAACTGGCCTGCAGATGTTCCCCTGCTCTCCGTGTACTCACAGAGCCTTTGCTCAGGGCCTGGGCATGGGGCGGGGACAAGCCCTCTGCTGGGCCTGACACAGAACCTCACCCAACCTGCAACACCTCGCAAGGGCCCCGTTTCCGAATACCATCACGCTGGGTGTAGGGCCACGGCATGTGAATGTCGGGGGGTGTTGTATTGGTCTTTGCCGATTGACAATGATGCTCTTGGCTGGGAAGGCGCGAGGCCCCCACCCAGGCCTGCAGTACTTGCAGTGAGGCCCCAGACATTCCCCTTCTGGAGCCAATGGGGCTATGCCAGCCCTTGTGGTTCTCATTATGATCGCAGGATGCACTTGGGCAAACAGCTTCACGGAACTTCGGGAACAAGATTTATTACTCACGGGTCCTGCAAGCTACACGGCATGCCCGAGGCCACATAGCCAGACGTGGGTAGAGAGAGAGCACGGGCAGATCTGGGGCTCTGCTTCTCCCAGGGTCGAGGGTGGGGTGCCTCAGACTTATGGGCTCACTAGAGGCTAATTAAAACAGAAGAGCAGGAATTAGGGTGTGGGGAGGGTGCAGTAGGGTCATTCTAATCTAACCTAGACACCCAGGGCTTTCTATAAAGGGCACTTCATGCGGGGCAGCCTCCTGCCTTGTCTAGTTGTTTTCCTGGTAGCTCTGTCCTAGAGCTTGCGGGGTGTTTCTTTGAGATGGATGTCCTTGAAATGGATGCCCTGGCAATCCAAAGGTTTAATGTCGGGCACTTGTATTATAATCGAGAGCTTCACATCAGGCCTTTCCTCTCCAGGGGTATACAAACACTGGGTCCATAACAACGGGCTACATAAAGACTCCATCCTTCTGGCTAAGAAGGCGGCAAGGCATGCCCCCAAAAGCCGTCCCTTCTGCAGGCTCGGCCTCTGCAGCCAAGGCACACCTGCTGCGGGTTTGAGGTCCTTCAGGTGCTAGTAACTGTCAGCAGCCCTAGCAGAACAGCACGCCAGTCCCAGGCGACGCTTCGGGCTTTGGCTACGAATGCAAGGAAATGCTTCCACTCTAGACTCAGGCAGCGGCTGGTCCTCGGGCCAGCTCTCAGAACAAGATCATGCTAGTGTTCTCCCAAGAGCATATTCTGTATTTTCAGCTTCAGAAAAATAAGTTACCAGCTACTAGAGGCGTTCTTTCCTGCTAAGGACAAAATCATGTCCTCTCTAAATTCATACATGAAAACCTTAACCTCCAATGTGACTGTGTGTAGAGACAGAGCCCTTGAAGAGGTGATTACAGCTAACTGAGGTCATAAGAGTGGGGTCCTGACCCAATAGGACTGGTGTCCTTCCAGGAGGGGAACAAACAGGAGGGACACATGTGTTTGGAGGAAAGAGCATGTGTGGGCAGGAGAAGAAAGCAGCCGTCCGCACACCCAGGAGAGAGCCCTCAGGAGAAAGTGAACCTGCCCAACCTTGACCTTGCACTCCCAGCCTCCAGAGCTGGGAGACATAAATGTCTCTTGTTTAAGGCACCCAGCCTATGGTATTTTGTTATGGCAGCCCAAGCAGATTACTGCATCCCTTCTCTGCTGAACATTTTGGATAATTCCTGAGTTGTGCTATCTGAATCTATTCTCCCTAAGTGTGGAGCTGCATCATCCACACTTACTGAAGATACCCCAGAATGTTTAACCATCAGTCCGGTGACAGACCTACTTTCTTCCTTGGCCAATCACACACTGGTCCTGGGCTGCCGGTTTGCAAAGATGTGTAAAACTCCCAAGGGCTGGGCGCCTGGGTGGCTCAGATGGTGAAGCGTCTGCCTTGGGCTCAGGTCATGATCTCAGGGTCCTGGGATCAAGCCCTGCATTTGGCTCCCTGCTCAGCGTGAAGCCTGCTTCTCCCTCTCCCTCTGCCCCTCCCCCCACTCGTGCTCTCTGTCTCTCAAATGAATAAATAAAATCTTTAAAAAACCCCAACGGCATCTATCCACCATCCCCAGTAGCTTGCCTGTCAAGGACCATACACAAAGGAAAACAACACAGTGTATGCCTCCAACTCGTATGCCCTGCAATCTAACAGGAGGGAGGGATGGCTTGATTTGAGACGAGTTATCTCCAGCAATAGGCTCAGGGTCTTCCAATGTCTCTCCGGTTCCATTTCTAGAAAAAACAACAACAGTGTCTGGACTCTAGAATTGGTTATTAGAGCAGCTTTCCTTCACCTGGCCTGCAGTTTGACCTTCTCCTCTGGCTTTGGCGCTCCTGGTCCCCGAGACCCTGGCCGTGGCCAGGCACCGGGCAGGAATAGTGAAAACATTGGTTTGGGTCAAGGGTTGCAAATCCACTGGAAAAACCCTGCTTCTGTGAATGTCATCTCTTGGCTGCTGCAGGCATGCAGCTTACATACATCCTTTTCAACTGCGTGGCTTGGGTTCACCACGTTTGAGTTCTTGCTGACGCGACTGTGTCCTCGGTCCACCTGCCACACCTGCCATGTGCTCGTCATGCTGCCTCGCACAGACAGTGCTGCCCTTGCAGGGATGCTTGCCTTTTCCTAATTTAGCTGCAACACAATGCTCCCCATCTGTTATCTGGTAACTAGCGCATCCAGCTTCTACCATCCTGTAACAAGATCCTACAGCTCACTTTGCATTCGTTGGCCCTCATCAAGAATACTGTGCTGATCTTAGGAGGACCATCACTGTCTGAAAGACAGATTGTGTATTCTGCAGACTCTCAGAATCCCCACATTTCAGCGGCCTCACATGTGTTAGACGAGGCTCTCCAGGCCCCCTTTTGTTCAAAGCATGGTTACGAAATGTAGTTTCACTTCGTGTCTTAATAAATTAAAACTTTCTCAAATGTGTAATCCAAGGATCTAGATTTTCAACCAAATCTCAACCTTCTGTTTCTAAAAGGAGGATAATAAAAAGCCTTGAGTACATAGGCTTGTGTAAAGTGACAATTGCATGCGGAGTATAGGAAAGAACTTTATAAAACATGATCTCTAAGGCATTTCTCAAGGCTGTTTTTATCTGTTGCAAATCCCATCCATCTTTCTGGTCCAGAATTCCCGTTCTAGGAAGTGTCAAGGAGCTGCCCGCCTCACCCCTGCCTCTTGGTCGGGGAGTGGGTACATGGACCCCCCTGAGTCATGGTAATGCTTTGCTCTTCGTCCCTTCTGTCCTCCAGGCCAAGTTCACTAATCCAGGTTGGATTCCTAAGTAAGGCAGGGCCAAGGGTCGAGGCCCCCGAAATGTCTGGATATGGAGTGGGGAGAGGAATGCCAGGTCACTCTGTCACTGCTCTGCGAGAGGCTGATGACCATCCTGGGAAGCCCCGTTCTGTACAGTACAAATACCACAGTCAGGAAGCCCCAAGATAGCTTTCTAATTTCCAGTCCTAGCCTGGCCCCAAGCCCAAGCCCATCTATACCTCTCGGGGTATGAGTGCACAACAGCCTCCCGTGAACCAAAGCCCCCTTTACTGAAGTTGAGGTGGGCTTGCATCACTTGCCACCCAGCCCTAACCAACACTATAATAATTGGTATTAAATCACACAGTTCACCCGGCCTGACAGAGACGGATTCCCACTTGCACCGTGTTTTCTATTTTATAAGAACCAAGGATTTTCAGTTGACTTATAGACTTCTGTGATATTATTACTACTTCTTTTATATGCACACAATTTAAGCATGACATCACCATCATTTCTGGACTTAAACTCTTCCTGCACGGTTGAGTATATTACAGTTCAGAGCCAACGGGGCTAATAATTCCAAGTATTGTTTGGGATCTCGATAACATAGTCACTACCTAATTGTGGAACTCGGTAGGGAACTTTCTCTGACAAAGGATTCTATGTCAAGGGAACCCTGAGTTTTTTTTTCCATAAGGGAATCCATTCCTTCAATGGGGATTTTCTCTCCTAATCCTCTGATTTGGGTCACCCACCTAAGGTTCTGCACAGCATGTATTAGGAAGAAGCTAGAGAACGCATATAAACCACATAGGCGTTGTGATGGTAAGAAACCAATAGATGATGTATTCCAGAAGAATCAAATAGCAAAGAGCTTTGAATTATGAAAAAAAAGGCAACATGGAAATTTATCATAATTCTGTATTGAACTTGTGACAAGTGACTACACTGGATCTTTGACTCACTCCTTGCAAATTAAAATGTTTCACAAAGCAGCATCTCTTCATGACAAATACATCATTCCTTGCAACTCAACCTTTAGTTCTTTCAACAGCAGAAGAGCCTGGTGTCACCATGGATGGATGTAGGGCGCTGATCCCTTTGGCACATTCCTGGCTACCTCATGGAACTGGAGTTCGGAGTGTTCAAACACACTTGTCATTTCTTCATTAAGTGGATGAACTATGTGAAAATATGTTTTGGAACCAAACAGTATCTGATTACTATCCCCTCTGCAAAGTAATAGGTTTGTGACATTAGCCAAATTATATTCTCTGAGCCACATTCCTCTCTGGAAACTCATTGAGATGAGTCTGCAGTTGGGACCTGGGAAAAACATTGCTTTGGTTCTTGGTCTTTCAGAAGTCAGAACATTAAAACAAAGAGGAGCAAATCATTCTTTGGGAAGAAAAAGTGGATTTCAAATCAGATTAGGCAGAGTGGAAATGAATCTTGTTCGTCGTGAGAAAGAACACAATCCTGGGTTAGAAGCACTGATCAGGAGGCTGGGGTCTCATACCGTTATTGAGAGTGGGGTGCACTGAACTTTCTATTTCCTGGAGATAGGGAAGCAACTAGGGTCTGGTGGTGATGTGGGTTCTAGCTGGGGTAACCTGCAGCACATGCTGGGGAGAGAGCAAGTGTCCCTCAGTGTAACAGCATCATAGATCCAGCTCTGCATATGTAGGCACAACTGCCTTTGCAAGGAAGATTACCTTCTCTTGCCTTCTACACAAACTCATACTTGGAGAGGAAGAGACATGTTTTATTTTAGTTGCAGAAGTGCATTGGAGGGGAAGACCCCTCCTGCCTCCCCTGCATCCCACTGACTCCTCTTCCCTGGGCATTGCTCATGGCCTTGTTCCGGCCACTCTGGGACCAGCATGCTCGCCTGGGCTCCACCTTCCACTGGCAGTGGCTGCTGGGGTGAGGCCCCAGGACGTCTGCATTGCAGAAGAGGGTGGGGCTCCATCTCTGTGCTTGGAATGGAGAAAGGGGAGCAGAGTTGGGGGGCTCTGGGGAGAGCTTAGGAAGAAAGACATTGAAGGGTGGGGGAGAAAGGAGAGTGGGGATGTCCACCACGTGAATACGCCTCAAAGACCTGGGGGCATTCCCAAGACAACCTCACAGAGAGCTGAGTGATGAGGCCTGGGCCAGTCAGGAGAAGAATCAGAAAACCATCCTCAGGACGCCTGGGTGGCTCATTCGGTTAAGCATCTGCCTTCAGCTCAGATCATGATCCTGGGGTCCTGGGACTGAGCCCAGCTTTGGGCTCCCTGCTCAGCGAGGAGTCTGTTTCTCCCTCTTCCTGCCACTCCCCCTGCTTGTGCTCTGTCTCTCTTTCTGTCAAATAAATAAATAAAATCTTTAAAAAAAAAGAAAGAAAAGAAACTATCCTTTCTGGACCCTGCAAGCCTCCAGGGGGATTTGTGTGCAGAATGGCAAGGGATGTAATATTAAGTAAAGGTGGGCATTTTGCATTTTGTGTCTCCTTCTTCCTGGGACAGAGGCTGATATTCCAATGTCCAGCTGCAGAAACACCAGCACCCATGCCGTGTCCCAGCTCCCTAGGGGCCCTGGGTCTCAGGGATCCACAGGGGCAGCGAGACCTTTATCAGTTAGCCCTTCAGGGCTAACCAGAAACCTCAGAGGAGTATGACAACTTGGAAATATCAAGGGGGAGAAGCAAATCCCAACAGAAAGGCAAACCAAAACCAACCAAATAAATACATAGAAATAGACAGACTTAATTTCTCCAGAAAGCATCCAAACACATCCATTAAAGTGGAACACAAAACACTCTACTATCTGCATCTACAACCTCACAGGCCATGGGACTAGATGGGAAATAAAAACAACAACAACAACAACAACAACAACAACAACAAAACCAGTATCTGATTACTATCCCCTTTGCAAAACAATAGGTTTGTGACATTAGCCAAATTATATTCTCTGAGCCACGTTCCTTCCCAGTAGTTTGGGAGCTGTAACGGAGCCTCACGCAGACCCTGAAGGCATGGTGTCAGCTACGAGGCTCATCACGCCTGTGACACTGAACCTGATGTTCCTTCGGCCTATGAATACCGAGCCCTTAGTGTAAACCACGCATGTTGCTAACCTTTCATATGTATTACTCATTTAATCTTCACAAAAACTTCATGGAGCAGGTTCGACCATTTTCTCTGTTTTATGGAAAAGGGAACAGACAGAGAGGGGTGAAGTAACTGAGCAGAAGTCACACAGCCCGGGGCATGGCTAAGATCCCCAACTCATACACAAAAATGGACATCAATCCATTTTACAAGATTACAAGTTCTAGAAATAATTTCTAAGGGAACAGAAACATCTTGACATTTTGTTAATTACTTTTTGCAAGACAAGTCGATCAACAACATGGCCGCTGTTATAGAATAGGTAAAAGGACCGACAGGACAGGGAGCCCTCGGGGGTCCTCATGTACCTTAGCATCAGGTATATGAACAAGGTGCAATCAGGTAAATGCAGAAAGGATACATATTGAATAACTTGTGCTGGAGAGCAATCTGAGAAAAAGAAGTCGATTCAAATGCCTGCCTCACACCATGAAGAGAAACAAATCACAGATAGTTTAAAGATCTAAATAGGTGGAAGCAAAACTACAAAATGTGGCTCTTAATGGGCTATCTTGGAGCACAGATGTTTTTTCTTGGGAATAAATAAAACAAAGAACCCATCAAGAAGATTAAAATAATGCTTGAAAATATCAAGCAGCAGCCTTGAAAAAACTATATGCCACGATATCCATGAACTACAAAGAGACCTTGCAAACCAAGAAGGAAAACATCAATAGGTGAATTGATAAAAAGATTTGGTGTGTAGGTATGTGCATATAGCCTGCCTGAGCATGCGTGCACACGCACACACACACACAGGAATATTACTCAGCCATAAAAAAGAGTGAGATCTTGCCATTTGCAACAACATGGATGGACCTGGGGGGTATAATGCTAAGTGAGAGAAGTCACACAGAGAAGGACCATTATCATATGATTTCACTCCTATGTGGAATCTAAGAATCAAGACAGATGAACAAACAGAACAAAAGAGAAACAGAGTCACAGATACAGGAAACAAACTGTGGGTCCCCAGAGCAGGGTGAGCAGGGTGGTGGTTGGGAGATGGGCAGAATAAATGAACGGGATTAAGAGGTACACAATCCCCTTTATGAAATAGGCCACGGGATGTGGGGCACAGCATGGGGGATGTAGTGAATACTCTCGTAATAAGGCCATATGGTGACAGATTCTAACTGGACTTATCATGGGGATCAATTCATAATGCATAAAAATATCAAAGGGCTAGGTTGTCCTCTGAAACTAATAGGATTTTATGTATCAATTGTACTTCAAAAAAATCCCAGGGGAAATATGTGCAAGGTTGAAACGGCAGGTCACAAAGAAATGAAATGGACAGAGCCAGCTCACGGGTAAGAAGATGCTCCTTCCTTGATGTCCAGGAAGATGCAGGCACACCAAGGAACTGCAGTTTCCTATGTGGTGAACTTCGAAAGTTTGCATGTTGAAAATACCCAAGCGTAGCAAGAAATGGTCAAACTGTCATTCATGGTCCACGTGAATAGAAATCACCACAGGCTTTCAAAAGAGTATTTGCTATTAGGTATCAAATTTAAAATGCACACATGCTTTTGTTAGCCATTCCAGCTCAAGGACCTTCCTCAGCAATCCTCACACGTAGGATCTCACCGGCACGCGGTGCGTCAGCGGGATCTGTAGTTGCGAATAACGGGAAGGGATCCAGTGTCCAGTCAAATAGAATGTAGAGTAAGTGACGCCTGCTTTGTCAAGCCACCGAAAAACGAAAATGAGGGCAAACCCGGGGATCCTGGTTCTTGGAGAAGAGCGGGGCCACCACCATTCTTGCTCTCTGTACATCTATTTCCAGGGTCAGTAGTGTGTACGTGTCCCTGAGGCTTTGCAACAAGAAGTGAGTATCAGGTGAAATGATCAGCATTGCTTTCCGTGTGGGACCCCACCGAGGACGAGGAGACGCACATCTACAGGTCGCAACCCCTGTTAGCCTTGTTTTCTTGTACTGATTCTTCTGTAACCTCCGCAGCTGGACTGTAAACTTAACAGAGGTGGAAACGAGCAACGTCTCCTTCGTCCTTTGTCTCTCCCCCACCCTGTGACTCGAACACTGTCAGGCATGGGGCAATAGCTAGAGTTCTGACGGATTTCCTTCTCACGATGCCCCTTATTTGGGGCTGCGCGTCCTGCTATCTCGGTGAGTGAGCACCATTCCCCTTCTCTCACGTCCAAGCTTCTGGAAGGACACAGGCTTCTCCTCCAGGGGTGTCAGCTGTGTCCTGCCTCAAGATTTCCCTCTCGAAGGTCCTCGGACCTGGAGGCCCACCTCTGCTTCTCAGAAACAGATGCCACGGACGCCTGCTGCCAAAGGGCTGGGACTCGGAGGCCCTGGGGATGTGAAGCTGGCCACGGGGCCCCAGCCCGGGCTGGGAACACTGCCACCTCGGAGCCTCGACTTCTTGTTCCCTGGATTCAGAAGCTTTGACATGGTGGGGCCTTGGTGATGTTGGGGGAGTTGCCCCTCCCAGAGTTAGCCAATAGACTCTTCCAACGTCTTCTCTAGGAAGAGAGGGTAGGCAATGAGCCCAGAAGAACACCTTTCCAATGCAAATCAACCAATCCAGAGCTCAGGATCAGCCAACCGCGTCCTCTCTTGGGCTGTCACGCTCACACTAGGCATCTCCCCGAATCAGCCCAGGGCCAATTACCAGAGGTGGAAGGGAGGCTGCTGGGCCCCAGAGCCAGCTGAAATTATGCACACTCTCTAATCCTAAACCCACTCATGCTGCCTCCCTCGTTTCCTCTTGCGGAAACCACATCGTAGCTCGTGTGCGGTCACCTCTGTCCGCCCAGGGCTCCCCCGGCTGGCCCTGGACGGCCATGGGTACCTAGTGTCTCTAGGGAACGCCGAGAATAAGACACTCCCTCCTTCAGGACAGTCGCTTCCATGCCCGGTGTCTTACTGTACCTGATTAGAACACTTCCCAGGGACCGTTAGAACACCCTTGGCATTGCTGGGGCTTTGTATGCCCGAAGTGCCTGGGACAGTCCACCTGCTGTTGGTCTTCTGGGACTCTTTCTAGCATTTCTTTAGGGAGCTTCCATGTTGGGTCCCCTCCATAGCCTCTCCTGCCGGTGACATGGGAGCCCAGTGCCCTGGGGTTGTGGCAGGCCCACCTCGCTGCGCCCCAGGTGTCTCCACGACCCCGACTGCGGGTCTGGAGGCTGTGCCTCCCGCATGAGCCGGGGCTCTGTAGGACAGTCTCGAAAATACCTGTCTGGTCCTTGTGAGGGAGCCCAGAGGTGGCTGTTAACCCTGCTGAGGTTACGGGCCAGAGCCGAGATGGGAAGGCCGGGCTGGGGCTGACCAGCAGGTGCTGCCTGCCGGCGGTCTCCACTCCCGTAGGCAGATGCTCTCAGACGTCTCTCGACCCTCGCTGCTGTCAGAGCAGGTGACACCTGCAGAAGAAAACGGGTGAAAGGCCAGCGGCCTCCTCCAATAAAGTCAGCTTGGGCTTCAGTTGTAACTTGACAGGCCCATCAGTGTTTGCTGAATGCGGACCAGGTTGCCCTGCAGTGTGCTGAGAGGTCCCCTAGGTGGCAGCATAGCACCAGTCGGCTCCGGGGACAAAAGCCACCCTCTGACCAGGAGTGCCCACCAGGGTCGGGGGCAGGAAGCTCAGCGGAGCGTCTAAGGCTCTTCCAGCTGGGCAGCCACTGGGGCGGTGCCTCCTGAGGGGACAGGAAGGGGAAGCTCTTCCTGAGAGGGATTCCCAGCCAAGGAAAGAAGTGCTTCAGGGAGCATTGCGGATGCGTGTTGGGCCAGCAAAGGGGAATCCGGAGTCCATCCAGGAAAGCCAGGAGCTGGTGATGGAGGAGGGGTCAGCCGTGGGGACAGCGCACTCGGAGGCGGGAGCCTGGGCTCCGTTGGAGAAGAGTGAAGCTCATCAGATGCCCAGCAAACGGCCGCTCTGGGGTTTGGTCAGGAGCCAGGGGAGGTCAGAGTGCCCCCTGACGGCCCTGCCCTCTGCCGGGTGCCTGAACCAGCTGTGGGAGGACGTCCACATGGGCCCGGGAAGCCACTGCTCAAACAACACCGCTCAGGAGAAGAATGGGTCATGGGAAACACTGCGTTTGCCTCAAACCGCGATCCTGCTTTAGAGATCAACTCCGTTCTTAAAGGGGGATTCACGGATTGATGTGTTTGTTCCAAAAAAGGAAACATCACTAGTTCTGTTAAAAATGTCACCCTGATATTGTAATGTGTGGGCCTGATGTCACTGCTCTCAAGTTCGAGACGAAGGCCGGACCGGCTTTTAAGGAGCAGTGAGAGAGAGCAGACCCCTGCCGTAGTATGACAACGCAGCAAGGCGCGGGCCGCTTACCTCCTCGGTGACTCACGCCCGAGAACCACGCCCGTCACTCCGCAGTCAGCACTGCGGTCACCTGCGCAGGGTGTTGCGTCCCAGAACACAATGCGCCCTGCATCCCATCTTAAATGGGGGCTACACATGATTCTTCAACTGAGCTAAACCGACTATAGAAATCAATTACTTTTCGGGGCTCCTGGGTGGCTCAGTCAGTTGAGCGACTGCCTTCGGCTCAGGTCATGATCCTGGAGTCCCGGGATCGAGTCCCGCATCGGGCTCCCTGCTCGGCAGGGAGTCTGCTTCTCCCTCTGACCCTGCCCCTTCTCATGTGCTCTCTCTCTCAAATAAATAAAATCTTTAAAAAAAATAAAAAAATAAAATAAAATCTTAGGGGCGCCGGGGTGGCTCAGTTGGTTAAGCGACTGCCTTCGGCTCAGGTCATGGTCCTGGAGTCCCGGGATCGAGTCCCGCATCGGGCTTCCTGCTCGGCGGGGAGTCTGCTTCTCCCTCTGACCCTCCCCCCTCTCATGTACTCTCTCTCTCTCTCTCAAATAAATAAATGAATTAAAAAAAAGAAATCAATTACTTTTCAAATACCCGCTGTGACAATTAATCCAAAACCGCACCACTGAGTTCTGCTCACGGTTCCCAGCTCTGTGCTCAGCCATGAGACAGGAAATTGTCGAAGGATAGGGAGACAGACGGCTGAGAAGAGAGGTCGGGGGACAAGAGCTGCCCACGGAGGAGGGCCGGGGCGTGAAGCATGCTTTCTGCCTCAGCTCTTCTGCTCACCAGGACTGGACAGCCGTGCCTGTCACGGGTCCACTTCTTAGGTTCTGCATTTGCCGAAGGCATGTTCTGTGCAAGCCGCTGTCCCCAGTGGGACTGTCCTGCTTCTCCCCTGGGATTTATATCTCACCTTCTTCCTTCCTCAAATTATGCATCCCCCCCCCCCCAACCAAAAGGAAAAGGCACGCAGGCACCGCAGGGAAATCCCATTGCTTAGTTGGGGGAAACCACACGCAGGATCTATATGTGGGACATCCGCGGTTCTGTTCATGGGTGAGCCCAGGGACAACTAGTTTTGGAAGAGTGGAAACAAGATTTGAGACTTATGTGTGTCAAATCCCCTAACTTACAAACAATTCTTTTGGGCCCACTGTCAACCTTTTACTGATTAGAAGACTGTTTTCAGGGTCCCTGGGTGGCTCAGTTGGTTAAGCTTCCAACTCTTGATTTCGGCTCAGATCATGATCTTGGGATCTTGGAATCGAGCCCTGCATTGGGCTCCTCGCTCAGTGGGGAGTCTGCTTGAGATTCTCTCTCTCTCTCTCACCCTCTGCCCCTCCCCCACTCTTTAAAATAAATAAAATCTTAAAAAAAGACTTTTCAATTATTATGAACTCATTAATTCTACTGTGACAAAAAACTTAGGCTGATACTGTTCATAAATACACAGAATTTAGAAAATGCAGTAGAAACAATGACATAAAACTTAGAAAAATGAAGTAGGTTGCGATTTAGCTCCTGTGGCCTCGTGGTCAAGGAATCACGTACACACATCGATCATGTCACTTCCATAATTGGTGTAATCACAGCACATTGATTTAGACGTCTTTTACAAACTCCGTGGGCTGCAGGGAAGTTCCAGCATGATTTGCCTACATGCTTTACCCCACCAATATGCCTGGAGTGACCGGAAAGATGTTAATAACCCCCATCCTCAAGAAGCTTATAAACAGGAATTAAGTTTTGTGGGGAATAGATTTCACGTGGATGAAATGCTTAGCTATCAAAGAGTGTGATTTGCCTGCTTCTGGGCACAAAGGAAGGCTTTACTTTATCATGCTGCACGGGGAGAAGGCCTGCCTCCAGCCCAGGAGGCTTGTTCTCCACCCTGCAAGGCTGTTTGCTGTACCAAGATCCCCGAAAAGCTAGTCTGGAGTAAAGGCACTTGGTGGCCCTGCTTACAAGATGTGCAGAGATAGGAGAGACCCACGGAGGATCACCTCCCAACTCTTGCTACATCTGCCCGTAAGGGTCCCCGGCACTTAGAAGCCATTCACTCAGTTTTTTTGAATGTGTGTATAGATGGGTTAGAGGCCAATGAGGACAGAGATTGGTGACGGCCGTCTGACAGGTGCACAGAGAAGCCTGGTGCCTCCTCCCCACTTCTCCTGCTCAAGAGGTCTGCTGACCATGCATTTCAGGTCTAACGGGGAGTCAGCTGTCTGGACATCTGGCCGGTTCTATACAAGGGGCATTTACAAGTTTAGTGTGCAACACGTGGCGGGGGCCCATGTACACATTCCAGGGTATTTTTAGGCCCAGCTTGTGGCATCACCCCGGCCCCCGGCTGCAACCCCCAGGGAATACCAGCTGCAGAGGACTTGGCCACTCAGGGTCCTCCAACGTATAGGCCCCAGTCATTTGGTTTAATGAGCTGTCCCCGATTGTTAGAAGTGTGTGCTTGAACAAGGGAGATTGCTTCAGCATGTCCCAGCATTGACAAGTGCCCTTCTGGCGTTAAGTAGCCATAACTGGGAAGTGCAGTCCACACCCTGCAACCTCTCCCAGGGGAGGGAGGCCCCTGAATGAAGGTCTTGAGAGCTACCAGGTCTGCAATCCTGTTCCCTTAGCAACTTGTCTTCATACAAAGGAAGGCTGTGTCTTCCCCAGCCCAGTGTGGCCTCATGGGCTCAGGCCAGCTTGTACACAAAGTGACAAATGCTAGTGTTTTAAATGACAAAGCCTGCTTCTTCTCCATGCTTTTAGGCTTTGGGATGATAGTAATGAGGAGGAGAGTCTCTCCAGAAGGTGACTTAGACATCCTGGAATCTCTGAACTTAAAAAGAGACTCCCAAAGTGGGTTTTTGAGAAATTCTCCTCTGCTTTCTTCTGGAATCCCTTCCTGAAAACTTTTGTGTCCAGGAAGGTAGATGCTCACTTACAATGGGTTAGCCATTGGTCTCTACTTTTATGTGTATAAAAATGCTTTGAAAGCCGTGGCTTTGCTAATTGCCTCTGGCACATTTATGAAAGAGCAATTAAACAAAGTAAGAGCAGGGAACCGATGCAGATGATTCACGTGGGATTCTCAAGCCTTTAGTTCCCAGAGAACCTGTCACACAGATTAATACAGTGAGCGCATACTGTGTGCTTACAGAGCAAGCCAGCCAAGTCTTCTGTGACTTCTAAGTGGTTTAACACACGCACCCGTTAGCATCCTGGCTAGAACGGCCCAGAATCGTGACTCAGACAGTTCTGGAAGGCTGTGTGTGGTGAAGTGCAGGTTACAGGATCATAAGGCATTTGTATGAAGCATTGTGCAGGTTACGCCAGATGACACTTTTTTCATCTGCTCACTTACTCGGCACATCTGAAATGTTTCCTAGATGGCAAGCCGTGGGGATGATGTTGGCCTATAGGTTCTTACCTGAGGGTCAAACTCGGTGGAGAGATTTCTAAAAGCCATGCAGGTGAACACAAGATAGGGTGACCAGTAAAACCAAGAGGAAGAGCAGATCCCCACTTAGATCCCATGGCCCAAGGTCAATGGTGTTCAAGCTGAGATTTGGAGAATGAACAGAATCTATACAGGGAAAGAGGGAAAGTCAGGCACCAAGGAGAGGACAGTGATGGGCCCTGTATCTCCAAGGGGCTCCTCACTTCCTGACCGGTTATTAAAATATGCAGGTTGCACCGATGATCTTGTTTCTCTTGATTTCAGG
Organism: Neomonachus schauinslandi; assembly: GCF_002201575.2. Lineage (NCBI taxonomy): Eukaryota > Metazoa > Chordata > Mammalia > Carnivora > Phocidae > Neomonachus > Neomonachus schauinslandi. Next base: position 147,244,992 of record NC_058409.1, read on the forward strand.
AAACCGACTTTCTTTGGCACTGGGAGTTACAGATAATAGAGGAAAAAGAAGAAAGGTGTATTTTGTACCTGCTAGATAAAAGGCATGATGAAAAGTGTTTTGTGGGCATCATCACTTCTTAAAACAGATCTCAAGCAACGATCACCTGGACCATTGCAGTGGTCCCGAGCTTCGGAGCTTAAACCACTTTCCCAGGACCCATAGCTGGCTGGCCGTCGTATCTGGATTCTCAAACACACACCTGCCTGATACCAAAGTTGGGGGACCTCCACTCTTCCTTGAAGGTTTTCAAGTGAAAACTAGACCTTATTTCTAAAGTTTTTTTTTTTTTTTTTTTTTGACAGAGAGAGACACAGCGAGAGAGGGAACACAGGCAGGGGTAGCAGAGAGGAAGAAGCAGGCTTCCGGTGGAGCAGGGATGCCAACTCGGGGCTCGATCCCAGGATCCTGGGATCATGACCCGAGCCGAAAGGCAGACGCTTAACGACTGAGCCGCCCAGGTGCCCCAACTAGAACTTATTTCTAAATAGTATGCATTTTGCTCCCACAGTGCTAATAAAGGTAAATTAAGAAAACTCTGAGATCTCTCTGGTTTCTACACAACTGGGGCTAATTCATACTTTTTGTCCAAGGATGCCAGGTTGGCAGGCAGCATCCTCGTGGCAGTGAGTCATGGACGTGGGCTTCTGCCACCTTGAGGGTCCACTATCTTCAGGTGTCAAGGGCTTCCAAGATCATCATAGTCGGGGCCTGGGCATGCAGGCCCCGTGGGAGATTTCGCATCTAATGAGCACTGTCTAGGACTTCGCAGCAGTGACATGACCACATGTACCCCGTGGGCCCAGGACACAGTCTGCTGCTGCCAGTGGGTAATGGCCCAGGCTTGTCACATGTGCATTTACGCACAGGTCACAAAAATAGAGGCTTTTCAACAAAAACAACGCCATAAAAATCAAATAAAACAAAATGGTGTTTTACATATATTCATAAAGATTTGAAGACCAGTTCTCTGAATTTCATAAGCAAAGAAAGATGTGTACAAGCTAGTTCATTGGTTTTAGCTTGGATTCTGTTTTGACAGGCAATCGGCACCTGCCTGAAATGTGAGCTGTGGGAAAGCTCTGGTCGCTATTAGGGAAAATAAGGAGTACACATGCCTGTTATTTGGACACAGTATTAGAACCATATATTTTTCATTACATTTTTAGTGAAAAAAAAAAGATGTGAGGAACGATTTTCCTATATCCCTAAGAGTGTGTGTTTGCACAGGGAGATCCAGTCAGGCGGGTGTTTCTAATGACAGGTCCTTTAGCAGTGGGTCCAGCAAGAAGGCTCCTGGCACCACTGGCCTGGCATGGGGAGGCATTCTTCTTACTGCTGGAAAGCCTTAAGGGAAGGGCTAAGGACATGCACTCTGGACTAGGACAGATGATCATCAATTCAAAAGAAGCCCTTGTTTCCATAGGGGTTGCTTCAAAGTGAAAGGAATTAAGAGGTGAGAGGAACAGCAGTCTTTCAAGGGCTGGAGGAGGATCTGACTTGCCCCTGGCAGTCCCCACTGACTGGGGTGCAGGGCCTTGTCCCTGGCAGTCCCCAGCTGTTTGGGTTGCAGGACCTTGCCCCTGGCA
>NC_058409.1:147246629-147262609 GCF_002201575.2 Neomonachus schauinslandi
TCCAGCTGGTAGGGTTGTAGGGCCTTGCCCCTGGCAGTCCCCAGCTGGTTGGGTTGCAGGGCCTCCTGGGAGGGCCTCATCCTCATCCTTTCCCTTGAGCCTCACAAGTGCCCTGAAGGCATTCCTGGGGCATCTGTTTTCTTCAGAGGCCATGAAGCTTCCTGGAGCACTCCCCCAGTCTCAGCACAGTGCTACGGGGCACTCACTTCTCTCCTGATCCCCTGCCCTTAATTGCCCTCCCTGTCCCACCACGGATCCCAGCCAATGCGGAGAGAGAGTGCTGTCACTGTGATCCCCCCAGCTTCCTTTTGCTTCCTGGAATGAGAATTCCTTCCCAGAAGGGACTTTCTAAATGGCACAGCCCCATGATTGATATAACTTTGAAACAGGGGGCCCTATTGCCATACATCAGAGCTTGTCAGCCCCGCGCAGCTGATGCTGAAGGATGAAAGTGAGCCTCAGTTGCACAGGATGCCAAGGGCTCCTTACACGTACGCTAGCTCACCTCCATGAACCATCCACCATGAATTGAGCTAAACTTTGTGTTTATTTTAAAATCTGTATTGTTTGCCCTTGCTCCGCCAGGCAGAATTCTAGGTGTTTCCCCATTGTGTCTTATTTAATTTTCAGAACAAGCACATTAGACACATATTACGGATCTGACGATGGGAACATCTAGATGCGAACAGATTTTAGCCCAGGGCCTAATGTTCATTTGCCAAAGAGGAAGCCACGAAACCCAAGAGGCTCCTCAAAACTTCTCCATGAAAACATTCAATTTTATTCTCTTTTTCTAAATTGGAGTTTGTTTCTTTTTATGAAATTACAACAAAAGAATTCATAGACAAGTCTTTTACAGAAACCTTGAATTAATTAATCAGATGGCAGTATCTTACATCTGTACAGCGGTTTTAAATTTTAGGAACAGTTACACAAATCTCATTTCAGTGGAGATTATGAAAAGCCCTTCAAGTTCGTTTATGAGTTGCCCTTTGAAGTACATAACTGCAAATCTGGGTGACCCCAGGAATCCTGGTTCCACATAGTGGCACTGACTTAGTCAGTTGGTCTTTTGTGCATCCGTATGACAATAATGGTTAATATATTTTTATTTAAGTGTGTCATCCGTGGATGGCGAGCGGGCAGGTTTGTGGTGTCACTCCTGTGGCCACCAGGCATGTCTGCGCGGAGCTCAGCACCACACGCCAGGTGGGGGAAGGGGGGCGCGCTCCCTCCCCCAGCTCCGCACACCCCACACCTTGTCTCTTCCTGCTCTCCGTGCACGCACAGTGAATCTATTCAGCTATGTGCTCTTTCACGTCTGCTCTTCTCATTCAAGCTTGTCTGGGTGAAGTCCATCCAAGTTGTTAGATGGGGCAGAAGCTAATTCATTTTCATTATTCTACAGCATTCCAGGCTCTGCATATACAACACTTAATCTAGTTTGCTCTAGGTTGGCATTTGCATTCTTTACGGTTTGCAGCTATCAAGAATAATGTTGCTGGGATATTTCTTACACTCACTTTCTTTGTGCCTGCACATACACTGCTATGTGCAGTATCCCAGGGGTTGGGTTGGGGCATCGGAGACGTGTGTGTGTTCTACTTCAGCGGGTGGCCGCTAGCTAGATTTCCAGCATAGTTGTGTGGGTTATGCCCCGTTGGAGGGGAGGAGAGCTCCGGTTGCTCCACACACATGTCATCATTCCCTATTGCCAAGTCTGTGTTTGTGTGTACAGATATACACACACATATCTATGTGACTGTGGAATACATTTTATAGACTGGTTTATCCAGTGTATGTGCTGCTTTCATATGTAATATTTACTTACATATATTATACATAGTAGTTGATATGTATGTGCCTATGTGTGTGTGCATATTAGTGCATTTTTTTAGATGTGATCATACCCTAATTATATTTTTTAGATAGAATCCATCTTTCAGAGATACACTTTGAAATAGTTGCTTCAAATTAAGATGGGAGTTGGAGAGTGAATGGAGGCTGCCCATGGTCCCATTTCTATTGAGGCTGGGTAATGGTGTACTGAAGTTCATTTTACTGGTCTGCCAACTTTCGTGCATGATTGAGATTCTGCATAACATAGACACTCGTATAAACTAACATACGATATACAAACTGTCATATTATGTGTATTATACACATATATACGCACTATTTAATGTATATTATACACACATACATACACGCACATATGTGGATAATACACATAATATAGTAGTTTAAATACATTATACAGTGTATCATATTCATAAGAGATACATATATCATTAAAAACCATCTTCATCATGCTGATGAGATACATATATATGAATTATATGATGCACGGCCAGGTATATACACATACATGTATATCCTTCATATTATCCTTATCCACTGTTATCCTTAAAACAATTTTCTCTCTTTACCTATATTTAGATCTAGATCTGTATTCATAATCATATACATATTTGTATCTGCATTTATCTTCTATTTGTTCTGTCTCTCTGGAGGACCCTAACTAGTATAACTAATACGAATAATCCACTAATTGCTTGTCTGTTTCTCTGAGGGAAGCATGAAGCTTTGAGCCAAAATAAATCTAACCGTGGAAACAGAAGTTGGAAGTGCACGGGGCTCTGCCTTTAGAAAGAAGTCCTGAAGTCATCCACCAGGAAAGGGGCCTCTTCTGTGCATCTCTGTGAACACTGCTTCCTAAGGATGGTGGTGGCTATGTACCGGAAAGATTCGGGTTTTAGAAGCGGAGAGGGATCAGAGTCCATTCTGTGGTTGGTGACACAATCCAAAAGGCCTTGTTCCGCAGAGCATTGTAGCCTGCTCAGAGAGGGACTCACCCTCTGTCCCTGATGTCCTTTTACTGAGGGGCCGGCCATGGATGGTGGTCAGTGTTTCCAGATGTTCTCGTTTGCTCAGTAAGTCTCCTCCCTCAGGATCAGGCCCCAATCCTGCTCCTAAGAACCTGTGGCTTTCAGTGCAGCCTCTTCTCCCACCAGCCAGCAGGACTGTGTCCGAATCCTCGGGCCCTCCCTGTGGGGCCCTGGCCACTGGGGAATGCAAAATCAGTCATTCAATCCTCAGAGCTCCCCAGGAGATATTGGCACGTGGCTCCCCGGATCTTGAGGCCTTAAAGAGGCCCAGATATTCAGTGAGGAAAACATCGTGAGGTATGGGGCACCTGGAGGGCAAGGGACAGACACAGGCCCCTGGGGCTGAGAGGGGTGGTGATTCTTCAAATGACCTGCTTAATTAGCTGCTTCATAGCAGAGAGGGAAGAGCTGGGGCCCCACAGTGAGGGGGCACCTGCAGGGAACAGGGCTCCTGCCTCAGGAGGGATGTCCCCTGTACTTACAAAGTACATTAAACCCCTGATGCAGTTTTAAATGTCACATACAATCCACATTGTCTTGTGGATTTTATCATTTAAAAATCTCTCTTTTTTTTTTAAATGAAATCTTGCCATTTGCAATGACATGGATGAAACTGGAGAGTATTATGCTGAGTGAAATAAGTAAACCAGAGAAAGACAATTATCATATGATCTCACTCATATGTGGACTTAAGAAACAAAAAGAGGATCATAGGTTAAGAGAGGAAAAAATAAAATAAGACAAAATCAGAGAGGGAGACAAACCATGAGAGACTCTTAATCATAGGAAACAAACTGGGGGTTGCTGGAGGGGAGGTGGCGGGATGGGGTAACCGGGGCATGGACATTAGGAGGCATGTGATGTAATGAGCACTGGATGTAATATAAGACTGATGAATCACTGACCTCGACCTCTTTAACCAATAATATATTGTATGTTAATTTATTGAATTTAAATAAATTAATGTTTAAAAAAAACCCCTCACTTTTGCCAGAAAAAAAAAAATCTCTTTTTTTATAAACATCTATGAGGGGCCAACCCTATTCCCCACATCATGCATGAGGGCAGGGAGTGTCCATCCATTCTTCAACTCATGTGTGTGTGCTTGTAATAAATTGTAGCCTAATTTCACATGCGTAGTGCTGTGATTCTAAGTTGGACTCCACCATCAGTTTACCTAAGGAACTTACTCACCTTCCCTGTGTCATCGTTTCTTCATGTGAGAAGGAGGATGACAATCGCACCTACTTGTAGGGGTTGTTTTAACGATTAAGAGTGGAAAATGTTTCTGAAGCACTAGGCAGGATACCTAATGGATGATAGATCTCATTGCTCTATTATTGTGTTTCTAGAGGAGAGATTCCCACCTGGGGGCAGTTTTGCCCCCCAGGGGACTTTGGGCAATGTCTGGAGATACTTCTAGTGTCCATGGTTGGGGACGGTCATCCTGGCATTTACTGGGAGGGCAGACGTGCTGCTAACTAGCTGACAATGCACAGGACGGTCCCCACAACAGATAGTGACTCGGCTCAAAATGTCGTTGGTGCCCAGGTCCGGAGACTTTGCCCTACAGCGAGAAGAAGGAGGGGCAGACAAACACAGGGTGAGACACCTACAGTGTTGGAGTCTGAACCTTGTGGTTTCTGGAACACTCTTCACCCTCCCACAAGCAGCGATGCATTTTCTTCTCATGGTCTCTAAGACTTTGGAAGTCTAAGTTCCCTACTAATCCATTAATGAACTTGGAAAATCTCAGGTGTTAGATAAGCATCTGTCCTTCCTCATGGTCCTATGAGATCATGGGCATCAGGGGATGGGCAGGAAAAGACATACTTTCTGGAGACCCCTCCACCATGTCCATAGAAGCCTCCTCCAGGGCGCATCTCAATGACTAGACCCACTTCATCTTCCCGATTTGTGCCTTTGAGCTCTGAGCAGCCCGAGTGATTCTGGAACCTAGATTCCCCAGGCAATACTGTAATTTAGTGTACAGAGAGCATGCAGAAACATGAGAAAAGCGTGGATATTTCCATCAAAAAATAGATAACATCATAAGTATCATCCTCATGATTGTAGTTGATTTCAACACATAAGGTTAATAGTTGGAGAAATATTTCAAATGACAGAATTGGCCATCAGTCTTCTGGGCTCTTGCCATAGGCAAAGCCTATTGCTGAAGTATTTCTATATCCCCAGTGGCCTAGTTCCAACAATAACTAGATGTTTTATGCAGCAGGATCCATAAAACTATGCTGGAAAGAATTACCCTTGGTGATACCATAGCAAACAGCGAGTTGCCTCAGAAATGGAGGCTCTCAGCCATCCCTCCACATGGGTACCGAGCAGTTCCCGCCTAACGCAATGCTGTGGACTCGATAGAACGGATGCTGTACCGGGCGAGCAACAGAAACCCTGACTCCCAGGCTGTGTGCTCAAGGCGGATGTTACATCATGTTAAATATGGCCCCACCCATCTTACAATTGACACCTCGATGCCACTGCTCTGACATCACAGAGGGAGGACCCACGGCCTTGTCGAAGTATGGGTCCACACAACGTGCACTTGCAAGTGAGTCCTGCTTGCTGGTGTGCAACACTTCTCTCATCACGGAGGCACCGGCCACACTCTCAACACGGAGGCACCGGCCACACCCAGGGTGCACCCTTCTCCAGGCCGGCGCTGTGTGGTCCTTCCTAGCCCTAGCCCTCTGCCCAGGCTCCCAGGCTGGACCTCACCACTGGGGCCCCTAACAATGGGCGGAACCCCGTTGCCATGCCCAGAGCTGCACCCCGTCCCATAAGGCCACGAGAAGGTGGCCTTGGAAGTATGAAGCCAAGAGATCAGAAAGAGAAAATGCAGTGGCCCTTGGTAGCAGCTTTGGAGATTGGTTTTCAGAAGCATTTGCGGATTCATGAATATCCTTTGCCGTCATGTATTTTGGGGATTCCTAGGCTGACTATATTTAGGTCTCACAACAGAAATGTAGGTGATGAACCCGTCCGATGTTGAAGGTTGCCCAGACTGTGCACAGACCTATAGCACTGGACTCTCTAGATGACCCTGCCTGGCGTGCAAAGCTCTCTCCACTGGGAGAGAGCTTTGCACGCCAGGCAGGCTCATCCTCTCTCCTGCAAGGCCAGATGCCCTTTGAGGATTTAATTTTATGTTTTCTATACAGCCTTGGGCGTGGGTGGAAAGCCAGCCTCTAGTGGATAAGGGGAGAGTCTGTGGAGGGAAATTACCCCTACATCTTTCTCCACAGTGGTTCCTTTTTTCTAGCCATCTTTAAATTTAGCATTTTGTACTCTCCAGGTGAGCACTGAGCTAAGGGGCACACACTGCCCTTTGTCCATTCGCTTGGGAAGTCTTTGGACTTGTCTATACCTCAAGGTTCTCTTTCAGCTGGAGTGGTTGTTGGCAGAATTCAGATCATCACACTGTAGATCTGATGTCCTCACAGTCCCCTGGATGTGGTCCTATCAGGACATGTCCCCTTGCATCTTCTAGGACACCAAGAACATCTCTCGCTTCAGTCTACTTGGAAGGCTTCTTCTAGAATGACATTATCACGGAAAGACATCCCCCTCACCTTGGCCACATTCTCTTGGCTGGAGTCAAGGCAGGAATCCACCCAAACTCAAGGGGAGGGGATTACAAGGTTGCAAACCACTGGGGTCACCTCAGACCATGCCCACTGCACCATCCGGGCCACCACCCCTGACAGCCCCGTTCAAAGTGGTACCCATCTTCCCAGGCGTGCTGCACCCTCTCAGTTCTTTCCCCACACTTGATTTTTGCCCACAGCAATGATGACCAAGTTGCATTTACTTGTTCATTTATCCTTTGCATATTTTCTGTCTTCACTAGGCAGTCAACCTCACACAGGCAAGGCTATGCCTGCGAGGTCTATGTTTTGCCCCAAGCACCTATCACCGTGGTTGATGTACACTAGGCATGTAGGAGTATTGGTTGGATAAACAGAAGTGCTAACAATCATTCCGATATAGTCCACCTCACTGAAACCACTCCTGTCAAGGTGACCTCCTACCAAATGCAATGACCCCCCTCAATCTTTATCTTTCTTTACCATTCAGGCAACATTTGAACCAGCTGGTCATTCCCTCCTTCTCAGTCTTTTCTTGACTTGAATTCCTTACTAGTATATTCTCTTGATGTTTGAAATTCCTTCATGGCCAGCAGCAGCTCTCAGGTTTTTGTCACCTTATCGGGGGGGGGGGGCTCTGGAACTGTGTCCTGAGGACCCATCCCCCGGTGCTTACGCTCATGCGCCCCGAGATCCCCTCCAGGCCCAGCTGGATGACCGATGACTCTCTGAACCCAGCCATAGGGATCCTTTGAAACCCAGTACCCTGCTCTCATTCTGCTGACTCAAAGACTCCAAAAGTCTCTCTTTGCACTTCCCAATGATATCCAAACCCTTGGTATGGCCCCAACACCTAACGCGGGGAGACCCCCACATCCCAGCAATAGCATCTGTCTGCTTCCAGGTCAAGCCAGGCCCCTCTCCCTGCTGGCTCCTGTCGCGGATGCTCTTCTACCCACCCCTGCACGCGGGGCAGGCCCCAGCTCCTCCCTCACACCTCGGGCTGCACAGTGGGAGGCTGCTGCCCAATTGCCCCATCGAACCCGACCCTTTAAAATTCCTTGACCCCCTGCACTGCCATTCAGTGTTTGTAGTATTTATGGATTTACTTACTTGTTTTCTATCTCCTTCCCTACAAGAACATGAGTTCTAGGAGACAAGGCACTCCCTCATCAATCCTGTGCATAGTGGATGCCGGCGCGTGGCGTGGGGGATGTACTGATGAGAAACTCAGCGGCAGGCAGAACAAACGAATGAGTGCTGGAGCTCTGGCCCCATCGGTGTAGGTGGGAGTTCCCTGCTCTGCCAGGGGTTGATGACACACCGCCCTGGGCACTTGGGGGCAGAGTGCTCAGGGCGACGGAACAGGGTTACTGGACAACCCACTTCTGTGGGAGGGGCCTACAGTTTTCAGCAGAACAGATAATTCCATGCTAACATTTCAGGTGCTCTGTGGATTCAGTCTGTACCCTGTAGGACAGGATTCTAAAGTCACCTGGCAGAGAATAGGGTAAGAAGAATACTTCCGTGTTTTTCAACATTTCTAACGTGTGTGTGTGCACGTGTAAGTTAATCCTTTGTTTGTTTCTTCTGTTAAGCTATTTCTTCTGTCCATAAAAGAAAATGTGCCTCACCACAAAATCGGTCTTAGCCCTGGAATCAGGGGTGGGGCCACAAGCACAAGGACAGTAGAGTGGGTCACCACTGGGAAATGCTAGCTCAGGTTTGAGCATAAACAAGGATGCAAAAAGAGGACGTGGAGTCCCCTCCCTTCCAAAACACAGAGAAATCATCCTCTTGCTCGTGTGAAAGCTTCAAAGCCACTCTTGCTTCAATAATTCTTGTTGGTTTTATAGGAAAAAAATGCAAATCTAAGTCCAGCCATTATCAAGGTTTAGCTAAACTTTCTGATGACAAACACATCCATTTCTCTCATAACTTGGAGGCTTCCTGGACACCCTGATGATGTTATCCCGGGACGAATCACAGAGGACACAGCCAATTTCATTTGGTGTCCTGTCTTCAGCTGGGCTTTTCAAAGGGAGGCAGAGCATCTTGGTCTTAGAGCTCACGATGTTCTCACTCTTCCGGGAGTGCTCTCTGCATCCCCGCTGGGCAGCAATTTAGATTCTGAATGTGAGAGTTAATGGGCCTTGAGATTTTACCATATTTAGAGCATCAACAGATGCTATTCTGATTCTAGGGCTGCATATGTGCTCCATTATTTCGGTTTCTGAGGCATCTGGGCTAATATTTTACTGTGACATAGATAGTAACAACAATTCTATATTCTATACCCTATGCTACCCTGCAATGGGGCACTTTCTTTTTCACCCTCTCTGATCTCTCAAACTATGTTTTTTCAAAGTTAAAGAGAGAATCCTTGGCCCTACCTGAATGTGTTTATGAAAAAGTTCATCTCCCCACTGGCTGATGGTTTGGGACCCGGCTACCACTTTTAAAAAGCGCAAGGATATCTGGTATCCTCTCCCTCAGGGAGTGTCTATGTGGGCAGTCAGATCCAGAATTTAGTCATGGAGGATAAATGCTAATTCACAATCTACCACCCTGTAATATATTTCAAATTATCTATTCATTTCAAAGTCCTACTCTTCAGGCTCATGACACTATCCTATCTCAGGATATAATGAATAATCTTCTGTTTTGTGCATCTCCACCAGTTTCCTAGGTCCTTATTAGGAACAGCTACAGTTCCAAAACTTGATAATTTAAATTGGCACCATGGCTTCCAAGACACCTCCAAGGATAATTTGGGATTTTGCACGTATAAATAGAAGGTGCTTTTTTTTTTTTTTTTTTTTTTGCATTTCTCCACCTGAATGGAGTATTTTGTTTCCTTTTTTGCAGGCGAGTTACTAGAGGGAAAAAACTGACATTTACAATTTCCCCACCATGGTCTTCCACCACCACCTAGAAACCACCAAGTTGCTTTCTATCACTACAGATTACTTTGTTTTCTCTAGAATTCTATGTCTGTGGAATAATACATTATGTACTCATCTTTTTTTTTTTTTTCTAAATTCCTCACTCAGCATGATTATTTTGAGATCCATCAAGACTGTGGCATGCATCAGTGCTTTGTTCCTTCTATTACTGAGTAGTGTTATATGCTAGCAACTTGTTGATCCATTCATGTGTTCATGGTCTGTGGTTTCTACTTTTTGGCTATTACAAATTAAATAGCCGTGAATATCTGCACTCCAGGTTTGTATGCACAGACACTTTCTTCTCTTTGGGGTCAGTGCTTAGGAGTGGGATGGCTGTGTCATAAGGTAGGCATAGACTTAGTTGTTCAAGAGACACATTCTTTTTCAAAGCAGTTGTGCCATTTTATATTCCAATCCGCTGTGAATGGCATCCCCATCCTGTTTGCGATCTCCACTGGCAAGTGTCCCATCTTCCTCCTTAAGGGTATGGCTGGTGCTCTAGCTTTTTCACAGATGCCCCTCACCAGGTGAAGAAGTGACCTTCTATTCCTAGTTTGCTGAATGTGTTTATGAAAAACGGATGTTGGTTTTTGTGAAATGCTTTTTCTGCTTTTACTCAGACATTCATGCGGCATTTTGCTCTCAGTCTGTTAATGTGATGAATCACGTGGATTGATTTTCATTTCTCATTCCTGGGATAAATCTCACTTAGTCATGAGGTATTTTATACGTCATTGAATTTGATTTGCTATTTTTTTTTTAGAATTTTTATTCTTGCATGTTCATAATGTCTGCAGCTTTTTTTGTAATATCTTAGACTTGTTCTACATGTGGGAGGCTGCTGCCCAATTGCCCCATCGAACCCCACCCTTTAAAATTCCTTGACCCCCTGCACTGCCATTCAGTGTTTGTAGTATTTATGGATTTAATTACTAATTTTCTATCTCTTTCCCTACAAGAACATGAGTTCTAGGAGACAAGGAACTGCCCTGCTGTTTCCATAGTAATTACACCATTTTATATTCTGACTAACTGTGCCCAGGGGTCCAATTTGTACACAATCTCACCAATCTGTGTTATTTGGATTTTTCTGTATCCCCTCTAATGGCTATGAGATGAAAGCACCTTGTGGTTGGGTTTGCAGTTCCCTGATGATTAGTGATGTTGAGTATTTTTTTTTTTTAATATTCTTTTTGGTGATTTGTATATCATCTTTGGAGAGATGTCTGTTCCAGTCCTTTCCCCATTCCTTATTGTCTTTTAATCTATAGTGATGCCATCTCGCTCATTCCTGATATTGGAAATTTGTGTTTTCTCTCTCTTTTTTTCTGACCAGCCTAAGTAGAAGCTGACCAACTTCATTGACCTTCTAACAAGCAGTTTTGGTTGCATTTTGTAAATTTTATTTTTTTCTATTATTTATCTTTCTTCTATTTCATGGATTTCTGTTATCTTTATGTGTATGTTATTTAATAATTTGGGCTACATTCCCTCTTCTTCCTCTAGTTGAATATTGAGGTCATCAATTTGAGTTCATTCTAATTTCCTAATATAGACATTTAATACTCTAAATTTCTGAACAGATTTCAGTGGCATCCAACAAAAGTTGGTAGGTCATCTTTGTATTCAGTTCAAAATACATTCTCTTTCTTTTTATTTCTCCTTTGAATCATGGTTTATTTATAAGTGTATTATTAAGTTTTTAAGATTTGAGGATTTTTCTGGAGATATTAGTGTTATTGATTTTTAATTTAATCACTGTGTGGTCAGGGAAGAGCCTGGCTTAAATCATTTTAAATTTATTGAGACTTGTACAGTGGCCCTGAATATGGCTTATCTTGCTAAATTCTTTTGTGGCCTCTTAAAGGAATATGCATTCTGCAATTGTTGGATGGAATCATCTATAAAATTTAGTTAATTCAATTTGGTGATAATTTTGTTCAAATCTCTATCTTTACAGATTTTCTGTCTACATATTCTTTCAATTGTTGAGTGAAGGTATTGAAATCTCCAACTCTTAACTGGATTTTTACTTCTTTTTGCAATTTTGTTTATTTTCACTTTGTGTATTTTGAAGGTTTTATTGTATGCATACAGGTTTAGGAATCTACATTCCCTTGAAAAATTGACCCCTTTATCATTATGAAATGGCCTTTTACTCCCTGGTAATATTCCAATATACTTCTCACTGAAATATACACTTTGTCTGAAATTAATATAGACTTCTAACATTTTTTTTTAAAGATTTTATTTATTTGACAGAGAGAGACACAGCAAGAGAGGGAACACAAGCAGGGAGCAGTGGGAGAGGGAGAAGCAGGCTTCCCGTGGAGCAGGGAGCCTGATGCGGGGCTCGATCCTAGGACCCTGGGATCATGACCTGAGATGAAGGCAGACGCTTAACGACTGAGCCACCCAGGCACCCCTCCCTTTCCTAATTTTCTGCCTTCCTTTGGATTCACCAAATATCATTATGATTACATTTTATATTCATTCTTGTCTTATCTATACTTCTTTCTTTTATTACTTTAGTGGTTTAAAGTTTAATATATAAAAGTTTCATTTATCCCAGTCTACTTTCAAGTGAAGCTATACAACCTTGCATGTGGTATGAGAAACTTACCATAGTATACTTCCTTCTGTTCCCTCTGGATTTTTCTGCTATTTTTGCCATACACTTTTATTTTATGTATGATATAAACTCTGCACTGCATTGTTACATTTTTGCTTTTATGATATTTGCTAAACCATCTTTAAAAGAGGATTTAATAATCAAAATAGTCTCATATATTTATCTGGGTAGCTACAATTTCTGGTACTCTTCATTCTCTTGCTAAATGGATCCACATTACCATCTGGTCATTTTGCTTATCCCTGAAGACCTTCTCTTGATGTTTCTAGTAGTGCTATTCTATTTGTGATAAATTCATTCATCTTTTTATGTCTGAAAAAGTCTATTTCATACATTTAAAAATTTCTCTTTTCTCTGTGTTTTCTTTAGTTTATAGTAATATGTCTTCAAGTTTACTAGTGTTTTCTCCTACAGTGTCTTATCTGTCATAAGTCCCATCCAGTATATTTTAAAATCTAACACAAAATTTTTATCTTTAGAAATTTGATGTGTTTTTAAAATCTTTCATGTCTCGGGCGCCTGGGTGGCTCAGTTGGTTAAGCGACTGCCTTCGGCTCAGGTCATGATCCCAGGGTCCTGGGATCGAGTCCCGCATCGGGCTCCCGGCTCGGCGGGGAGCCTGCTTCTCCCTCTGGCCCTCCCCCCTCTCATGCTGTTTCTCTCTCGCGCGCGCTCTCAAATAAATAAATAAATAAAATCTTTAAAAAAAAAAAATAAAATAAAAAAATAAAATCTTTCATGTCTCTACTTAGCACTTTGAACATGTGGAATTCAGTTATAATAATTGTTTCAAGACATCATCTGCTAAATATAACACCTGTGTTAGGACTGAATCAGTTTCAATGACTGGTTTTTCTCCTTCTTCTGGGACAGTTTTACTCTCTATTTGAAAGTCTGGTAAATTAAGAAAAAATATAATTTCTTTTGAAGTATAGTTGATAAACCGTGTTATATTAGTTTGAAGTGTACCACATAGCGATTTGACAATTCTGTACATACATTGTGCTGTGCTCACCATGGTCACTAGAAAACTTGATGAATGTTTATATGGTACAAGATACTCTGGTTTCATCTTGTGTGCTAGGTAACTGTGTTTCCTTATAAACATCTCTGAGCTTTCTCTTGGGATGCTAGTTACTTGTAAATAGTTTAATATTCTCATATCCTGCTTTTAAAGATTTGTTATGCTGAACTGAATCAGTCTAAAGCAGGTCAATCCAAGGCTGGTCATCTGCACCTGATGAGCTAATAATATCAGGGGTGCTGCTAAACACCCTACAATGCACAGGACAAACACCTCACAACAAATAGTTTTTCAGACCAAAACAGTGATAGCGCTGAGATTCAAAAGCACTGATCTGGGGCTAATCATTCTCCATGACTTAGACAAGACTCTTCTTTTTTTTTAAAATATTTTATTTATTTATTTGAGAGAGAGAGAATGAGAGAGAAAGAGCATGAGAGGGGGGAGGGTCAGAGGGAGAAGCAGACTCCCTGCCGAGCAGGGAGCCCGATGCGGGACTCGATCCCGGGACTCCAGGATCATGACCTGAGCCGAAGGCAGTCGCCCAACCAACTGAGCCACCCAGGCGCCCTAGATAAGACTCTTCTGTATATGTTGTCCAATATCCCATGAATTACGAGTTTTTCCTATCTGGCTGATGGGAACAGGCACTATTCTTGGAGCTTTGTGAGTCTGTGACACTGGCCTGAGTCTCATCCTTCCAAGTGGGTCTTTCCCTTGCTTCAAATAGTTCTCCCACATGCATCTGGTCAACAGGACTCGGCTGAATTCTCCCTGGGACTCTCTGCAGGTCTCCAGAGGTCTACAGGGCTGTCTCCTTCCTGGTACTCTGTGCTGGAAGCTTTCCTGCCTTTCCCACCTGGGCTTGCACTTCTCAACTAGACAGTCTGCTGGGCTCCAACGGGGACTCCCTCCCTCTGCCTGAAAGCTCTCCAGGCAGCAAGCTAGGGCAATCGTAGGCTTCACACCATCACTTTCCATCTCTCAGGGATCATTGCTTGATTGTCTGGTCTTGACAATGTGCGTATCATACATTTTCTCCATTCTTCTGTTTGCTTGTCAGGAAGTAGGATTTGCTCTCATATGTTTGTTTATTTTAACAGTCTTGTAAAGGAGGTTTTTATTTTATATATTCTATTTCTCACAAAACAATAAATAACTAGTATACATATACAGATATATGTATATAAGAAAATGTTACTTTAGTAATTGACCTACCCAACTCTACAGAAATTAGACTTCTAGGGGGATGTTAATATAATGTGATACTTTTTTTTAAGATTTTATTTATTTATTTGAGAGAGAGAAAGAGAGAACACAAGCAGGGGAAGTGGCAGGCAGAGGGAGAGGGAAAAGCAGGCTTCCTGACGAACAGAGAGCCCAATGAGGGACTCCATCCCAGGACCCTGGGATCATGACCTGAGCCAAAGGCAGATGCTTAACCGACTGAGCCACCCAGGGGCCCCAATACTGCAGTACTTTCAAAGTTTCACTTAAAATGCATTTATTTGATTTAAAAATGTACTTCTGTTCTTGAAATCAGAGTTGTTCATTTGGGTTGAATTTAAATTTTACTAAATAAAATGCAACGAATAAGAAAATTTAATCTTTAAAATCGCAGGGCAAAATTATGAAGAAAAGGTAACATAGAGTCCAATAAAAAGTTAATGTAGTACCTACCAGTATGTACTGTAAAATAGTAAACTTCCTTGGCCATAAGACACTTCTTGGTCCCTGAAGGTCATTGTCTATGCCAGAACCTTGATTTTAGCTTCTTAGAGAACAACTCAGAGGGGCCAATTTTACATTTATGTTCATGAAAGTATAAAGTGCTGTTGACATCAAAATAAATGGAAGGAATCTGTCCCTCTAGCCTGCCTATGATCCACCCCCAAATCATTCTTGTGAAACGGATTGCTTGGAGATTGTCCTTTCGCTCCTTCTAATCTTTTAATCATCGTGTGTGTGAGTGAGTGTGTGTGTGTGAGTGTGTGTGTTGGCTCAGCCTAGAACATCTGCTGAGAAGGTCATGATGTCAAACTCCTCCTACTCCTCCGTGGGGTATAGACTGGGATAGAGAAGCTCAGAAAAGGAGCAGTGTCATGGGGTCAACCACATCACCAAAGCTCCTACTGAAGCACGTTGTCTCTGTTAATTTAGCCTTTGTCTGCATTCTTGCCTTAAGATCTCATTACGGCTTCCTAGTTGACTTACACAGGAAAGACAATCAAATACTAGAATGCACATTCATAATCACGTCATTTTTCTCTTTACTTTGTGTTAGGCTGTAAAGAGGTTTGACCAAGGGCACAATTTCTGCTTGTGTGTAAATTCACATAAATTTACATAGAGTTGTTTTACTCCTTATATTAAAGTCAGGTCTATGCTACTACGAAAGTGTTTACTAAACTTGGTAATTAAGTTTAGTTGTGGAAAGAGTAAAGGATTCGATTTTAAGAACTTGAAATTGGAAACGTCTTACAGGATGTTATGTTCATGACCCTTAAATGTCTGGTTTCATTCCTGCTACGGCAGGCAGAGAGCAGACCCCTCCTGCTCTGGTGGGCTGGAGGGCACAGAATCAGTGACTTCAGCTTTATCTGTGCTTTCGCACTTTCTGGTCATTTATTGAGCTAAAGAAATCAATATGACTCTAATAAAACCACAGATGTTAATTAGTTCTAACCATTGAAGTGTTCCTGTCTTGATATATATATATATATTCTGAAAACTTGGACCAGATGCACTGTGGGGATTTGGAGAATTTGATGGCGCTCGTATTTGCACTCACTTGTGTGCATTTAAAAGAAAGAAAGAAAGGAAGAAAGAAAGAAAGAAAGAAAGAAAGAAAGAAAGAAAGAAAGAAAGAAAGAAAGAAAGAAA
>NC_058409.1:147262619-147280626 GCF_002201575.2 Neomonachus schauinslandi
AAAGAAAGAAAGAAAGAAAGAAAGAAAGAAAGAAAGAAAGAAAGAAAAAAAAAATCTGAGTGAGGCTTTAGGCAGAATGGTAAGGGAGAAAACCATATAGTCTAACCTAGTAAGAATTCAATGCTCCGAAGCCAGCTTGCTTTAGATGCTTCCTTCACCCCATGTCAAGCCTCCTTGCTCCTTGGACACAGTGTTTGGATGCAGAAATAAACACTGGCCTTGCTGCTTTTTTGGGAAGTGGTGGGGGGGGGCAGTAATATGGAAGCCCTCCCTGGCCTAAGGACAACTCCCCGGCAAAGAGGAGCTGTTCCCTGAATCAGCGGGTTCTGACGCCCTGCCTCTCCCAGTCACTGGGAATCTTCCCCTGGCTGAACCCGAGATCCAGGCCCAGGGCCCAGGGAAAGATCAGCATTTTTGTGTGGGCAGTTTCATGGATACTGCAGGAAACCTGCAGCATGAAACCTGAGGGGGTCTGAGTCTCCTTTCTGTGCACCGGGAGATCAGTCTGTTGGCATGAAGGAGAGCGGCGCCCAGGGCAACCAAATGGTGGGGCTGGCTGTTCCCACCCCAGAGCGGGTAAGCTCAGTGCTCCTTCCCCGTGACAAATCCTGCAAACACTATCTCTTCTTGCAAGGAGAATGTCCAACAATAGTGCCGAGTCCCCGCAGAGCCTCGCGTCTGGGGCCTCAGCATGGGAACTGAAAAAAGGGATTGTGACTTCATACTAAACCTGGGACTTTAGAATGTTAAGCAACAACTTGATATTGAAGGTGACAAGCCGAGAGTGCCTGGTCCCCACTGAATACTAACTGCCGCGGTAGAAAGAAGCATCAGGGTCATAAAAACTGTCATCCGTTGGCTGGCGTCTCTGCAGCACACAAGCCGGTTACATTCCTTGTCAGCACATGTTTCAAATCAACCAGGAATAGAGATGAAATATCCAGCTCCAAGACTCTCTTACACTTGGCACACAGCGACACCAAGGGCTGCCCAGTCCCAGCTCCCTCTGCGCCGGTGGATTCTGGAGCACGGAGGGCTGCACATAGCCCAGGCCTCCTGCCCCACAGCCCAGCCCGGGAAGGCGAGCCCCATAGGGGACCCGGCCTGACGCCGGCTTTTCCCTCCCCCCACCTGCTCTGCACCTGACTCCTCTCCCTGAGCCTCCCCTGCAGCCACCTCCCTTCCATCCTGGAGCCTCGGTGACCATTCTGCCCCTTGAGCATCAGGGGCATCTGCTCTCAGGCTGGTTTTCTCTCGATTCTTCTGAGAGCCCCTTTTCTTCCACAGCCTGGAGTTGGAGTGAGCAACCACTCAGCTTTGAGAGGAGATTGCAGCAGACCCAAGATCGCAGGACCCTTTCGTTTCTCCCCAAAGAACTTGATTTCAGAGCAAAACCAATCTGACCGGAACTCCTTTTCTTCAGTCCTGACTGTCAGTTTGGACGTGTTGGGGGACACAGGAGCCAGTAGGGGAACTAGAGGGCACGACGCCTCCCCGGTGGCCTGGGGGCTATTGAGGTGGTTGCGGAATAGGGCTCGGGAACTGGAAGCAGGCGGGCTGGGCAGCTCCCGGTCCTCCTGCCAGCTCTCCCCGCAGAGCAGAGCGCCAATGCTAGACAGGAGCGGTGCCGCCCCCCACCACAAAGTGCGGTCTGAGGAGGGGGCCCCAGGCAGCCTGCACCTGTGTGGTGGGCCCCAGTCCCAGCAGCGGAGCCACACCCCTGCCGGCAAGCAGTGTGGTGTCCCCTCACAGTCTGAATGAACCTCCCCCAAAAGGTTTTTGTAATTTTTAGTATTTATGACCTGTGCTTTCACCCCTAAATTTTGGCTCTGTGCTCGTAGGTGAAGAGTGTGTTTTTCCATTAAGGATTGCCAGCACACACTGCCTTGGGAACTTGGGGTTTTAACTAGCACCCTGCAGTTGCAGCCCCAAAGTGCAGCTCGGTGTCGGGGAGGCTTTCTGCCTGGATATGATGTATCCGTCAAGCCTGCTTTTTGGTTCCAGGGCTGAACAACTTTTGGCATCGTGAGGTACAAGTTTCCTATCATCATTCTTATTATTGGAAGTTGTGTCCAATATTGGGCAAATAAAGAAAGAAGCCCCTCTTTGGCCTATGGCAGGATACATGCCGCAGTGTTCTTGGAAACATGACCACGTGACAAGTTATGGTAGCACCTGGTTTTCGTTGCCTTTCTGTCGCCCTGTTGGATGTCCAAGGCGCTGGTCCCGGCCAGAGCAGCCCCAGCCTTCCCCTGCGGCTCAGACCCTCCCGAAGGAGCCTGAGCCCTACACTTCTCACTCCTTCATGTCCACCACCAGACCAGGGACAGCACACTTCTAGAAGGGGCCAGACAAGAAATATTTTCAGTGTCCATGGGCAACATGGTCTTTATTGAAGTTACTCAGCTCTGCACATCTTGCCAAGACATGGCCACAAGAATGAACGGGCATGGCTGAGTTCCAATAAAACTTGATTGGCGGCCTCTGAAATGTGAATTTCATATCATTGTCATGCGTCACAAAATGTTCTTTTCTTTTTATTATTTCTTTAAATATTTATTGCTTAAATTTTCTTATGAAGATAGAAGCATTTTTATTTTATTTTTTAAATTTAAATTCAATTAGCCAACACATAGTACATCATTAGTTTCAGATGTAGTGTTCCATACTTCATTCGTTGTGTATAACACCCAGTGCCCATTCCATCACGTGCCCTCTGTAATGCCCTTCACCCAATTTAAACATTTAAAAATGTAAAACCTGGGGCGCCTGGGTGGCTCAGTCAGTTAAGCATTCAACTCTTGATTTTAGCTCCCGTTGTGGGATTGAGCCCAATAACCGTCTACATGCTCAGCGGGGAGTCAGCTTGAGGATTCTCTCTCTCCCTCTCCCTCTGACCCTCCCCACCCTGCTTGCACACACTCTCTTTCTCTCTCTCCCTAAAAAAATAAAAATAAAATAAATAAAATAAATGTAAGACCCATTCTTAGCTTGTGGACCATACAAAAGCAAGTCTTTTTGCCAACCCCTCTTGGGGACCCATGTGAGAAGAAAATAGTTGTGTCTTGGGCAGGCCTTCTTAAAAGTTCCCTTCCCTGGGGCTGAGGTCTTAGGCTCCAAAGAGAGTGCTGTTTGTGTGCAGACAGTCACTGAGCAGTAGACACTGAGGTACCATCAAGTGCTAACAATAACTCATGTAGCCAACCCACCAGGCTCAGTGAGCATATTGAGACAGAAAAGGGATCTAAATGTTTATACTCAAAATTAACTAGGTGAGATGTCTACATAGCTTTCAGAAACTTTGTCAAACCACAGATGGGTTTTCAAAAAACTTTTTTTTAAAATTGTTTTTGGTGATGAATTTATTTTGCTTCAAATTAGGTCAAGTTATGTTAAGGTACATTATTTTTATTTTTATTTTTAAAGATTTTATTTATTTATTTGACAGAGAGAGACACAGTGAGAGAGGGAACGCAAGCAGGGGGAGTGGGAGAGGGAGAAGCAGGCTTCCTGCGGAGCAGGGAGCCCGATGCGGGGCTCGATCCCAGGACCCCGGGATCATGACCTGAGCCGAAGGCAGACGCTTAACGACTGAGCCACCCAGGCACCCCAAGGTACATTATTGAAGCAGCACCTTAAAATTGTAAAATCTATTACTTTATGTGAGAACACCTTTTCATGTGGAAATCTGTTGTCTTGTTTCCCTCTTTTATATCCGAAGAATCTCACAGAATCTAGTTTGTTGTTGTTAATCTCATGCCTTGGCAGCCCTTGCCTGGCGCTTTGCCATGGCTCTTACTGGGACATGCATATTCATAAAATAATTCAGTATTTTGGAAAACATTCCAGTATGAGGAAGGGGAGGAAAGATTTCTTCCTTTGGTTTTATATCAAATTTTACTTTAAAAACCCTTCAGTCTCTCTATGTCTCTAGGGGTGTAGCTCCATCCGTGACCCCCACCCCTGAAATTTTAAATTCCTCAGCGAATTCCTCATTGCTCAGGAAATGCTAAGCTCTAGTCTTAATTTTGCTTGACGTAATTTTTTTAAAAAGTACATTTTATGCAGGTTCTTGATTTAACTTGGTTGGAAATTTCTATTCAATAACTTTTTTGGTTCACCACCTTTATTTCAAGAGGAAGACACAACTGTCATTTTAGGGAAATGTTTGGGATAGGATTTATTTGAATCAAAGGTTTTGATCTGTTCCTCTTCTCCTGGAGCACTCTGGGAAACTAGAAAAGCAGAATAAACTTCAGAAGAGAATGTTTAAGATCAGTTTTAGCGTTAGGTCCAGAGTATGTTACAGAGAAGTCTCACTTTCCGAGCTCATGGCTCCTGTGATCTGATTTTCCTGCAAATTCTGACTTAGGGTGTCTGTGTAGTGGCAATGAGCCTTTCTGGATGTGGCCGTCATGGCTCCAGCCGTCCCTAATGAGTCCTCCTTTCTCAGACTGTTAGCTTGGGGGGTTAGAACATGCAGCAGACAAGGGATCATTCTTGTGCTGACCCTTTTTTTCTTTGCTCTGTTCCTTTGTCACCGATCCCATCCCTGGAAACATCCAGCGCTCTCGCAAACACATGCTTTTGGTCACCAGGGGGACTGGGTGGGAGATCGTGGCTGGACCAGTTCAAGCCCATCACCCCCAGTTGAAAACGGCTCAAACCACATGGCCTGGTGGCTCAGAGCCACCCAAGACATCTGCGTGGACAAAGGCAGCATCATAATTACTGACAAACCACAGGCTGCCAGAACGCTTTCCACCTCTCTAAGTCCGGGCTAACGTGTTTATTCTTTTCCATTGCTCTTGCATTGGTTTCTGCATCATTTTAGGCATCATTAAGAAGTGGGCAAAATCCATTTATCATTCTAAATTGCACAATACTAAAGCTATCCGTCAGCGTGCTGGAGAAGTTAAAATGCAAGTATTCCAATAAGGAGTAATTCCAATCCATAATGTTTACATGGGGTTCTTCTGCCCATATCCATGAGCACTCACTTGGATGGCTGTAGTTTATTTTTGGCTGCAAATAATTACTCATTAAATAGGATCATTTGTGAAGCATAGCTTATGTAGGTCAGCAAAATTTTTCATATTAAGGGAATTTTACTTACTAAGATCTATTGATTTGACTCTAACTGAAACACATTCAATTTTCTTTATTATACTTTTTCTCCCAGATGTCTTCATTCAGAGATTTTATCATTTTTTTTTCTTTCAATTACTTGCACTGCCTAAACTTCTATGACTGTCTCCCTTTCTCATCTTCATTTCTTAGGATAATGTCAGTTCAAAAGGAGAGAAGGAGAAAGGGAGCTTCCTTCTGAGGGCAGGGTGTTGGCCAGGGCACAGAGCTGCATTTCCTGGCTCTGCGGTGTCCCCAGAGGCCACGGGACTGGGGTGTGGCCCATACTGCTGCCTCTTCCAGCCCTGGGATCCTCCTTGAGCTCCTCCTCCATCAGTGGACGGGATGCAGTTCCCTGCTGAAGGTGCCTGCTGAGGATGCCTGCTGAGGGTGCCTGCTGAGGGTGCCTGCTGAGGGTGCCTGCTGGGGATGCCTGCTGAGGGTGCCTACTGAGGGTACCAAGGACCTTGGGGATGGGCTGCCACCAGACAGAAAGTCCCCAAGTCCCTGAAATTCCATGGAGAAGGCCACCTCTCCAACCACCTCTGCCCGATGGTTTTCAAGCAGCCCCTTCTGCCCAGGGGGGTGGCTCGGGCAGGCTGCCCCCAATGACTGAGGATGTCCACTCACCACTGAGCAGGGATATGAGTGCTCCTAGGAGAATGATAGCCCGGTACAGGAGGCAAAGCCTGCTTGTCACAGAGCTGCCCCTTCTGCCCCCGCTCAGGTCCCTCGCCCAGCCCAGAGGAGCTCGGTGTGTGCAGTCACTCACCATCCATCTCTTCTCCCTGGCTGGGAGCTTCCTCTCACACCTTGCTCTCTGTGCGTCTTTCCTTTTTCCTTCATGAACGCAGAACTAAGGGAGACAGGCACCAACCCAAAATCTGCACTGAAGCTGCTGTGTCTTGCTCTTTTGGCTACGATTAGGGTGCTGGGTAGAATCCCAATTCTCTCAGAGACTAATGGGGGACAGTCAATGTGAAGAGGTGGTGATGCTCCCAGGTAAAGCTGAGCTGGAATGAGGTTTGTTCTATCTCAGAATCCCACTAGATCTGTAGGAAATGCACGGATCCTCCTTGCAGGAAGAAAGCTAAGTCCTTCCTTGCAAAAGCCACTGTTGTTTTGCCTGGTCATTGTTGTCCCCCAACCTTGGCCGCTGCAGCTGCTTGACGGTGGGGGTTCGGTCACAGGGAATGCATGCCCCCATGCGGGAGGGACAGAGGGAGGGCTCCATGGGAGGGGCAGGCACTGAGGCCAGACGGACCAGCAGGATCCCTTTTGCAGAAGCCTGGAGTGGGGCCCTTGTCCAGAGCCCTGAGATGGGCCGTAAAGGGATTTAATCACTCTCATTCTGTGATCTCTCTTCAGATTCTCATCTAGAGGGATCAAACTGGCCTGCACAGTGAGCGCGCACAGTGTGTGTGGGGGGGGGGCGGGGAGGAGGAGTGGCAGCTTTCAACATAGAAAATCCAGTTAAGGAGGAGCGATGGCCATAAAGAGGGGGAGTCATGAAGACCCAAACTATGGCACAAAGAAACTGGCGCATAATGGGGGAGATGTATTTGAGAGAAAGAGGAGGAGTTACCATAAGCAAACCTGGCTGCTGATGAAAGGAAGCGTCCACACAGTTCGCTCCTGGGACTGTGACAGTGTCCGTTACATGTAGGTACCCGACACACAGGCACGGACCAGAGGAAAGAGTACGTTCATTTTAATTCAGACTAAAGCTTTTCATTTAAACTTTCAATTTTCCAACAGCTGGGGACGGATAATAAAATGTAATACACACATTCTTTTTTTTTTAAAGCAAGCTCCATGCCCAGTGGAGCCCAATGCTGGGCTGAGATCAAGGCCTGAGCTGAGATCAGGAGTCAGATGCTTAACTGACTGAGCCACCCAGTGCCCCTGATACACACATTTTTAAGGAATCTATTCATCTTGTACAGAGCACTCCACTGAGCCACAGAACAGAGTTTGTACACTAAGAATGAATTTAAGCATCATTGAAATTCAGTGCATGCTAATTTAAGGGAATCTATGTTTCTCTTTTTAAAAATTATTTAAACACATCTATGTCTAGCTTGAGCTTTGGAGTCTTGTTTATTCTATAAACACTACTCATTTGTCCTTTGGCTGGTTTTCTGCTTGGGGGACCCATTCGAGGAGGGTCTGCTATTCCATAACGGAAATTGAAAAGTAGGCATCTCTTGGTTATCAGTTTACTATGAGAAGAACTATGTTCTCATCCAATTAGAATTATAATAATTTTAAAAAGATGCTCCACATCTTTCTCTTCTTGATTCTGTCTACTTTGTTTTGTAAAGTACCGAAGGTAAGCCATCATTGTTCTCTGTGGTGAAAGACAGAACGTCTCTCTACCAAGGGCTACTGGAAGAATTTAAGTTCGCCTGCTCCAGGGAGGAGAATGCGCCTTCCAAATGTGCTCTAACGTGATACAGTCCTGTGGGGAGAACAAGACCCTCTGGTATGAGCATGTACCTAAAGCACTAGGCTAATACATTTCCCACATTCCTCCTTTTGTGCACCATCCTTGTCACTACCTAATAATTGCCAAATAGGAGACTAAAGCTCCTCATCCCCAGCATGCCTTGAGCCTCACTGGGATCGCGCTTGATTCCCAGATAATCCTCCTGCTTTGTGCAGACCCAGCCACCGTACCCTTCGGAAGGAAAGAGCAGTTCCTATGTTGGTGGAGGTTTGCTCTGGAGGGTTGAGGCAGGACAAACCCCAGATGTGAATTAGTAGGTGATGGGTGCACATGCCAGCAAGATGACATAGATGTGGAAGTGTAAGACAAGGGGGCTCCCAGGGCCTGGGGGGACTGACTTTCCCATGCAGACACGAGCTGGGAACCCCTAGAAGGCAGAACGGATTCTCCTCTGCTGCCTGGTGTTGGCCTCCAGCTGCGCCAAGGGGAGTGAGTTAGGTCTCTATTGTAGGACTATATGGGACCATGTTTATGGAGACAGGACATCGAGGAGCCTTGAAGAGCAGACCCCATGTGTGGAGCCCGAGTGTCCTGAAATGAGGTCTGATTCCAGCAGGACCTGAGAACGTAGCAGGACTTGTCAAGGTTTGGGGTTCAGTCCCAGGAGAACAAGCCCACGCTGGGGCGTAGCGTGGAACACCAACCTAAGTGAAATCATCCTCTCTGCGGCTGTCAGATTTTGGGTTAAACACAGCCTCTTGCACTTAGGAGTCAGTATTCCTCTCCCTGGCCTCACCCCCGGGTCATGAGAGGAGAAAAGACCGTCTCAGTATCAAGTTTGCAAACCACATAGCCATATTCCAGCATGCCTGTAAAAAGCCCTTGTTCAACCTGTTCTAACAGCTCATAGAAGTTCCAGTCCACTCCTCAGGAGTTTCAAGACACACCGTGTGTGAAGGCGTTGCTTGGAGGTGGCTGCAGGGATGTGGGGAGGCCAGGAGCATCTGTGCTTGGGGCTGCAGGGAAGGGCAGAGTCCTGACGAGGGGTGGGACACGGGGCCAGCTGAGCTTCAGATGATGGCACGAGGCGACGAGCTTGTCAACCATGCATGTGGAAGGTGTCCTCAGGGTGCAGGCAGTAGCCTAGAGTGAGTCCTGCCAGGTCAAGGACAAAGCACAGGACAAAAGCTCAAGAGGAGCCCAGGCTGATCATACCAGTGGCTCAGAGATCCCTGCCGTGGTGCTGGAGGACAAGGAGCTGATCTTTTCCATTCCTGAGCAGGGAGGGGCCTGAGAGCTGGATCCAAGAGTGGAGGCAACTGGAGCCGAGTGCAAGCCAGAGGGTGGCATTGAGGACGGGCACATAGCCACTGGTATCCAGGACTTGGTGCATGAGGATGAGGCTGGGATTGAACTCAAGCCGGTCCAGGATCCCTGCCCTTCCCACCCAGCTTGTGGGGTTCTGAGGTTTGCTTTCAGAACACGACATATGGTACAAATGAGAATATTTGCTTTGAATGAGAAAATAAATAGCAACAAATTATAATTTAAATGGAAACACATGAATGAATGAATGAATGAATGAATGAGTGAATGAATGAACTGCTACACATCTACTATTTTATTTTCCTATAATTTAAGGGTGCATAGTATTCGATTATCTTCTTGAATGATAATATGTAATATGTTTTCTACCAAAAAAAACCCTAGAAAGATAAATTAGTCTTTGCCTCAACCTGCTTGCTTGAGTTTTATTTTTGTTATTGAACACAAAAATACATAAAACAAGCAACTTCATGTGTGGAAAATCTTGTCATTTGTAGTACTGAATGGGTGTGTGCCCTATAAACACAAGAAGAAATTCTATTTCATGAGATTTCCAGCCAAAAGGAAAAGAGATTATGGATGTTTTTCTAAATATCACTGTTGTTTTGCTCATCATGCTTCTGATGGGGAGAGCACCCATTCTGATGAAGGACCTGCTTATGACTCTACACATCTGGGGCCTGGAAGATATTCCCTTAGACCACCTCCTAAAACCATATGTTCTAGATATTTCTCCCCTGCTGCCACAGGCTTGGTGCCAACACCTGAAGGACATATTCTTATCACAGGTCTCAGCAGGTGCCTTATGTATTGATGGTGAGGACTGCTACCAGTAACTTCATTATACAAGGAAGCGACTGCAAACCCACAAATGTTTCAGGTTAAATTAAAGGTTAAATATATCATTAAAAAAACTAAAATGCAACTGGCCATTCAACATCCCCAGACATGAGGGGAAGGTGGGCAAGGGGAGTCAGAGTAGAATGGACCTTAATTCCAGTTACATTCTTACTTTGGCAAATTTTGTTAAAACATACGCCCATACCAACGTGTTACTAGAGTCCATCCTAGGGGACCAAGGCCAGCAGGGGTAGGGGCTGTTGCTGGACCTTCATGGCATTGCCACAAACCTAGTGGTAATTGCCAAGGTGCCTTGCAAGCAGTCTCAATCAGGATTTGTTTTAATATAACGTGCATAGATTAACACAGATAAAAGGGACTTTACAGAAAGACAATACCCACTTCAGGCCATAGACTTTGGCATATCACACTCAGCACCGTTCTAGCCTGGAACAGAGACCTTGCTGCATCATAGTTGGGATGCAGGTCAGCAAGTCCCATGTCCCATGCTGTGCCCAAGTGGAAAGGCAGCAGGAAGGCAGGTCGGCGAGGAGGATGGCTCAACGGGAGACTGCAGACCCAGGGTGCTGACCCTGAGAGGCAGATCCCCCCATTTTCCCTGCAGGTAAGACCGTGAGCAGCACCGAGAGGAAAGACCTATGACATCAGACGTGGTCAGCTCCCTCTTGACTACCTGCTGTCCTCAAGAGTGGGATACCCAGGCCCTTTACTAAGAATTAAAAGTTACCTTGAGAAATGCTGATGTCTCTTTGGTACATCATTCTTAAAAGTAGAGGCATGGAGGGGCACCTGGGTGGCTCAGTCGGTTAAGTATCTGCCTTCAGGTCAGGTCATGATCCTGGAGTCCTGGGATCGAGCCCTGTGTGGGGCTCCCTACTCAACGGGGAGAAGTCTGATTATCTCTTTCCCTCTGCGCCTCCCCCACTCATGCTCTCTTTCTTTCTCTCTCTCTCTCAAATAAATAAATAATAAATAAAATCTTTAAAAAGAGGTACAGCCACTTTGGAAAACAGTGTGGAGGTGCCTCAAAAATTAAAAATAGAGCTACCGTATGACTCAGCAATTTTACTACTGGGTATTTACCCCAAAGACACAGATGTAGTGAAAAGAAGGGCCATATGCACCCCAATGTTCATAGCAGCAATGTTCACAATAGGCAAACTGTGGAAATAGCCGAGATGCCCTTCAACAGATGAATGGATAAAGAAGATGTGGTCCATATATACAATGGACTACTACTCAGCC
This sequence comes from Neomonachus schauinslandi, assembly GCF_002201575.2. Lineage (NCBI taxonomy): Eukaryota > Metazoa > Chordata > Mammalia > Carnivora > Phocidae > Neomonachus > Neomonachus schauinslandi. Next base: position 147,273,628 of record NC_058409.1, read on the forward strand.
ATCAGAAAGGATGAATACCCAACTTTTACATCAACATGGATGGGACTGGAGGAGATTATGCTAAGTGAAATAAGTCAAGCAGAGAAAGTCAATTATCATATGGTTTCACTTATTTGTGGAACATAAGGAACAGCATGGAAGACATTAGGAGAAGGAAGGGAAAAATGAAGGGGGGGAATCGGAGGGAGAGATGAACCATGAGAGACTATGGACTCTGAGAAACAAACTGAGGGTGTTAGAGGGGAGGTGCGTGGGGGGATCGGTTAGCTCAATGATGGGTAAGGAGGGCACGTACTGCATGGAGCACTGGGTGTTATTCGAAAACAATGATTTGTGGATCGGTACATCAAAAACTAATGATGTATGGTGACTAACATAACATAATAAAATAAAATTAAAAAAAATTCTTGGGCGCCTGGGTGGCTCAGTTGGTTGGGCGGCTGCCTTCAGCTCAGGTCATGATCCTGGAGTCCCTGGATCGAGTCCCGCATCGGGGGGGGTCCCTGCTCAGCAGGGAGTCTGCTTCTCCCTCTGACCCTCCCCACTCTCATGTGCTTGCTCTCTCTCATTCTTTCTCTCTCAAATAAATAAATAAACCTTTAAAAAAAAATTCTTAAAAAAAAAAAGTAGAGGCATGGAAAGAATCTTAAGTTCAGGAAAAATGTGATCTTAACAACCCTGAGTCCGGAGTAGGTAGCCATACTATGTGTCAAGGAGACAGAGGGAGGGGTAGTGGACACACTGTGCTGAATATCCCCGGATGTGGGAAAGACGCATGTACGATGCACAATATGTTTTGTGGACTTTGATTTCTATTTACATTTTGCGGGAGATGTGGAAAGCTGCATTGTGCTCCAGGCTAGCAACCTGGGCCCAGGTGTTGTGGGGCCTGAGCCCCTCTCTGATGCCTTTTAGCTCACACACCCTCTCTCTTTCTGTTTTGTTAATGCCTAGAGACAATAGTGCATATATTTTACCTTTTGTGTTGTGAGCTGAAAAATCCCGGCCAGAAAGATGCGGTTGGAAGATGAAATTTCTCCCAAATGAAACCAGGTGCATATATACAACCTCGGGTATTAGAGAGGAATGCTTAAGTGTTCGCCAATAGCGACCATAAACTCAGCTGCAGGAGGCACCAACGTGGGACCTGGTAACTAACAAACAGAGCCCCACATGTGGGACAGGCACGGTTTAATTGAAATAATCTGTGGTCAGTGATTGCATTTCCAAAGTAAATTAATAACCAGCCTCCTAAGACTATACATTGCATCTCCAGGTCTGGACAATAGATGTGGGGCAGTCATATTCATTTGGGATGAACTAATCCTTTTCTGACAAGGAAGCTAAAAGAAATTATTTATAACAGATTTATAGGTCTCATGGCAATGTAAAATATACTTCCAAACATACTGAATCATATTTCTTCCAGCCTACACACCACCCCACAGACAGTGCAATATTCTCGTGAAACCCTTCCTGACACGGGGGAACTCGGGACAAAGAGGCAACTTTGGGGAAGACGTGGGTAAGATAAAGGCTCTGTAGAGTAGACGGTATTGAGTCAGTGGACAGATCATCTGTTATTATCTCCCTGGGGTGACTTAATTTAACAGAGATAATTTGAAAAGGATACATCTACAGGAGCCGTCCATCTGACAATGGTCAATGTTACCTCTGGAAACATCACAATCATATTCATCATATGATTAAGGTAATCATATTTTTAAAGGGGGTAGAAAGCTGAGAATAGTCAAATGAGAGCAGTGACAATAATCAAAAGGTCAGAAAGTAGGCCTAAGGAGCGAAGTCTAGCTGAAGCAGGATGTTCAGCTAACTTCACGTCAGTGAAGTTAGTCATATTGAACAGAAAAGAAGAAATGAATGAAAGATTATAATAAAGAAGAAGCGGTGGATATTAAAAGTAGAAAAACTTCAGAAACCACATCGGGGGCCCCACTGATTGGCCAATTAGAATCCCTGGAGCTAAGGCCCAGAAATCTTTTTTTTTTTTTTTTAAATCTCCGACTGGGTTCATTGATGGCCAAACGGAAGGCCAAGCATCACTCCATCTCCTCCCATTACAGAGAGGCAAGGTAGCTGGACGGAAGAGAAAAAGCATTCTGATTTTATGCTTAATTAGAAATTAGGGAATTCTATTCTTTAGATTCTGTAAGCTCATTTCCAAACGCCCCAAAGAATTCTTTTCCTGTCTTTTACAGGATGGGGACTGGGGGTCCATTTTAGGTATTTGGGACGGATGCTAATCAGTCCTGGTCAAGAGAGGTTAGCCAGGCCTGATGTTTTATTGCAATCAGGAAGACTGTGTACTTTTATTTCCCTCTGGACTTGGATATGTGCTTTTATTGTTCTCTTTAGATACTTCTCAACTCAGCAAGAAGGGCCTCCCTTACACGAGACAGATTTAATTTGGCAAAGCCCCGCACTGTTTTCCTTATCAAACAGCACTCAGGAAGCACCTACTTTTGCATAATGGAGCGCTTGGCACGGAGATTCCACATGCAATTGCCAGGATGCTCGGTGTGTTTGCTGTACTTCACAGGACTCGTGTTGAATTTTGAAATTGTGTTCTGAACAGTTATATAATCATCATTCTTGTCCTAATGCATATTGGTTTCAATTGCTAACATTGTCAAGATGCTGTAAGTTGGGCTTTGTGGGTTTAAAAGGTGGAAGGCCATGGGAAACATTTGGAAGTCATCCCATTCACTCAAGTTGATAATAACTGGATAAGAAACATGCACAGATTACTCTGCACTCCCAGGGAAATAAGACAACACAAAGGAAGCAGAAGAAATTGGCTCCATTTATTCAATATGATGGTTCTATTAAAGAGAAACATGATTATGTCCTCTTATTTATTAGCACAGTTTTACCCACGTGCTGTTGTTTCCTTTCGGCCTATATCACCCATAGTCAGCCCCAAATCTGCTTCGGACCCATCTCTGCCACTTGCTACCTGAGAAATCGCTCCCCTTGCTGGTTCTTGGCTTTCTTAATTTCAAATGAGAATAATAAAAAGACCTACCTCATTGAGTAGCCGTAGGTATTAAATGAGTCAAATGTGAAACTCCCAATGAATGTCATAATTTTTCCAAGCATGTGGTATCTGAATCCCTGGAGGACTGCAAATGACCGGTCTTCTTTGCTGGAGTGTGGAAGCCCACGCCCAGGTAGCCAGTGTTCTTCGAAGATTTAAATAACAGGCAAAGTGTTGAGCCCAGAGCCCCAGTACTTCCTACTTGCCATCTCCTTTACCCCTTTCTTACTCACTGTTGAAATACTGGAAAAGGGTCATAGGTCATGAGAGTTATAGTGGAAAGAAGACTGTCTGAAACTGCTGGGGAGAAATTTCTTTTGCCATAATGACCAAATCTCCAGAGTCACCGGGAAGCAACTTGCAGCACAACCTGCCTTCTGGTCCATGGCTCTTAAACTGCTGCTGGAATCACCAGGACAGGAGAGAGGCCAGGCAACGTGGAGTTAGTCTGAGGATCGCCTGCTAGCGTCACGGTCCACCACCCCGGTGTTTCAGGTGGGGTCCAGTCGCTCTGAGCACCTTCTGGTTGGAACCCTTTGGCCAGTTCTTCTGTGACCTGCCCTGGTTACCCCTGGTCCCCCTCAGTGTGGCTTTTCTCCACTGAAGGAAATGCCAGCTCACAGCGTTTCTTTTCTTTTCTTTTTTTTTTTTTTTTAGCTCACAACATTTCTAAATCCCCCTCTCAGGTCGCTGGTACGGCCAAGCTGCCTGCATGGGTTTCCTATGCATTTGACTCTAATAAATATCAGCGGAAGAATCAGAGTCATACGGAAAACAAAACAAGATAAGACACACTGGGGCAGTCAGGAGACGTCTCCGAAGTGTTATAGATGGAGGTGATAGCCCAGGTGTGTTTGGAATACACGTGGGGCCAGGATTCAGTCCCCTACCTCCTTCATCAACACTTTGAGAGAGAAACGTTCCTTTGCTGACCAATCAAACCGTCGCTTACTAGCTCGGCATTTGGTTACTACAGATTTGCTGGGTCCCTGCTGCCCCAGCTCCTGTCTGGGGAGTCCTGCCTTTATTGTGCCCTCTGCTCTCTTCTGCAGCCGAAGACAAAAAGGAATGGCAGCTGATTTAGATCTCCACTAAGAGCCTTCACGGCCCATGCTGCATGTAGGAGAATAACGTTGCAGAGTCTGTCAACCATTGTGTAAGTCAAGCAGCTAAACGCACAACTAATGTAAAAATGTACAGAGAATACAACTCTTAGTTGATGAAAATATCCTTCTCAGGGAATTTGAGAAATATCTGTATAATTTCAGCTTATGCTTAGCAGTGAAGATATAGGTCGTTTGTGTGGATTTTTTTAAAATGTGCAATCATAGCTAATTTCTCTACGAATGCACGCAGTAGCTACCTGCCCAACTCAATGCCAAACCACATTCACATGAAGCTTTTAAATCTTTTTTTTCAATGTGAATCTCCCAAATGTGTATTTTAGTTTAATGTGTATGTTTACAGAGAATAAAAAAAAACAAGAAAAAAATTTAAAAATGTAAATTAAAGCTTGCTATGTTAAGAGACTTCTTTAGATTTTACTTTATCAGTCTTTACTGGAATTTTTCAAACTTTAAAAATCCTTTAAAGGATCTTGACTTTTTTTAAAAGGATCTTGACATTCGAGTGGAATATCAGCTTTGCAATTAAACAGAACTGTCATGTTTGGGTCGAAGTGAGGTGAGCAAACTCTTCTCCTAGGAACACAGATCAAAAACCACGGGCCAAGAGAATGTGGGATGTGTGGTGGTTGAACTCAGCCACCCCTCTGAGTTACAAAAACAGGCAACATCCAGGGATGCGCAGCTGCCCGTGGGGAACATTTGCATTTGGGATCCCAACAGGCAATGACCCTGCTCAACGTGGAGACCAGAACTCTGCCCCTGTTACTACAGCATGATGAACATGGACTCCAGCCCTGGATATCTCTCTGAATTTCACTCATGACGCCCATATTGCCAAAACCCAAGGATGCTTTTTACTGTTTATCTTAATGGACTTCTTTTTTTTTTAATTTTTTTTATTCTTATGTTAATCCCCATACATTACATCATTAGTTTTAGATGAAGTGTTCCATGATTCATTGTTTGTGCATAACACCCAGTGCTCCATGCAGAATGTGCCCTCCTCAGTACCCACCACCAGGCTAACCCATCCTCCCCACCCCCCTCCCCTCTAGAACCCTGTTTGTTTTTCAGAGTCCATCGTCTCTCATGGTTCGTCTACCCCTCCGATTTCCCCCGCTTCATTCTTCCCCTCCCGCTACCTTCTTCTTCTTCTTTTTTTTTTTCTTCTTAACATATATTGCATTATTTGTTTCAGAGGTACAGATCTGAGATTCAACAGTCTTGCAAAATTCACAGCGCTTACCAGAGCACATACCCTCCCCAGTGTCTATCACCCAGTCACCCCATCCTTCCCACCCCACCCCCCACTCCAGCAACCCTCAGTTTGTTTCCTGAGATTAAGAATTCCTCATATCAGTGAGATCATATGATACATGTCTTTCTCTGTTTGACTTATTTCACTCAACATAATACCCTCCAGTTCCATCCACGTCGTTGCAAATGGCAAGATCTCATTCCTTTTGATGGCTGCATAATATTCCATTGTATATATATACCACATCTTCTTTATCCATTCATCTGTCGATGGACATCTTGGCTCTTTCCACAGTTTGGCTATTGTGGACATTGCTGCTATAAACATCGGGGTGCACGTATCCCTTCGGATCCCTACTTATGTATCTTTGGGGTAAATACCCAGTAGTGCAATTGCTGGATCATATGGTAGCTCTATTTTCAACTTTTTGAGGAACCTCCATACAGTTTTCCAGAGTGGCTGCACCAGCTTGCATTCCCACCAACAGTGTAGGAGGGTTCCCCTTTCTCCGCATCCCCGCCAACATCTGTCATTTCCTGACTTGTTAATTTTAGCCATTGTGACTGGTGTGAGGTGGTATCTCATTGAGGTTTTGATTTGGATTTCCCTGATGCCGAGCGATATTGAGCACTTTTTCATGTGTCTGTTGGCCATTTGGATGTCTTCTTTGGAAAAATGTCTGTTCATGTCTTCTGCCCATTTCTTGATTGGATTCTTTGTTCTTTGGGTGTTGAGTTTGATGAGTTCTTTATAGATTTTGGATACTAGCCCTTTATCTGATATGTCATTTGCAAATATCTTCTCCCATTCTGTCGGTTGTCTTTTGGTTTTGCTGACTGTTTCCTTTGCTTTGCAAAAGCTTTTTATCTTGATGAAGTCCCAATAGTTCATTTTTGCCCTTGCCTCCCTTGCCTTTGGCGATGTTTCTCGGAAGAAGTTGCTTCGGCTGAGGTCAAAGAGGTTGCTGCCTGTGTTCTCCTTTAGGATGTTGATGGACTCCTGTCTCACATTGAGGTCTTTCAACCATTTGGAGTCTATTTTTGTGTGTGGTGTAAGGAAATGGTCCAGTTTCATTCTTCTGCGTGTGGCTATCCAATTTTCCCAACACCATTTGTTGAAGAGACTGTCTTTGTTCCATTGGACATTCTTTCCTGCTTTGTCAAAGATGAGTTGACCATAGAGTTGAGGGTCCATTTCTGGGCTCTCTATTCTGTTCCATCGATCTATGTGTCTGTTTTTGTGCCAGTACCATGCTGTCTTGATGATGACAGCTTTGTAATAGAGCTGGAAGTCTGGAATTGTGATGCCACCAGCTTTGCTTTTCTTTTTCAACATTCCTCTGGCTATGCGGGGTCTTTTCTGGTTCCATACAAATTTTAGGATTATTTGTTCCATTTCTTTGAAAAAAGTGGATGGTATTTTGATGGGGATTGCATTGAATGTGTAGATTGCTCTAGGTAGCATTGACATCTTCACAATATTTGTTCTTCCAATCCATGAGCATGGAATGTTTTTCCATTTCTTTGTGTCTTCCTCAATTTCTTTCATGAGTATTT
>NC_058409.1:147295626-147305165 GCF_002201575.2 Neomonachus schauinslandi
TAATAGAGGTCCGGGTCCAAGATGCAGGGTCAGTCCACTTTTAGGTTTTCTTGTCCCCGAGTCCAGGACAGCAACGGTCCTCTGCTTCCCTCTCCTGGCTGAATCTGGAACAGGCGCAAACAGATTCCTTGTATTCGAGCCAAAGGGCTTCGCAGGTTTGGTTTGGAGCCCCTGCATTCAGAGTGGTTAGCTCTTGACATTTGCTCTCAAGTTGGGGTGGCCGAGGTCCTAGCGTGGCAGGGACTGGAGGGGGCTCCCTGACTGGGGACTTTCAGGGCTAAAATCACGTTAAGTCCTGATCGACCAGGAGGGGTCAGTCATTGTGAGGACAACGTGGGCTGAAGGCAGGGGAGCACTGCACCTCCTACACGGTGATCCCTCCCCAGTTTGGTTTCATTGGCAATTCAATGAGTTGCTTGGCTTACCAGTGGTTTGATGACTGACGGGCACATGGGAGCCTGAAGAAGACAAAGAAGGGCAGTGGGGTGCATGCATCTGTGTGGCCCCGTGCCCTTCATCTGTCAGCATCTATGGATGTTGCCTCTGGGGTGCGGCTTTCTGCCCCTTATTTTAGTTAATTTGGGGCACACCCACAGGCTGGGCATCACCAGGGTTCTGCCCCTTGAGCCCTCCATTCTCTTGAGATCGAAAAGGTGCTTTCTCTTCGCCAACAGGTAGTCAGTGTCTGTGGCTGCCCAGTGCCCGACAGACCACTTCCCTTCAGAGAGGGGGGTGTCCAATTTCCACACCCCACCCTGCTGTGGACCAGAGTCCTCCCCACACACCCCCACCCTGCCATTGGGCTGGGGCCGGTTGTCTCTAGCCAGTCACCATGCTCAGCCCACCAGGAGATATGTGGCTGCGGAAAGAAGCAGGGTAGATCCATGGACCTTTCTTTCAAACCTTGCAAAATATAGTTCACTTAGGGACACCTGGGTGGCTCAGCCAGCTAAGCTTCTGCCTTTGGCTCAGGTCATGATTTCAGGGCCCTGGGATCGAGTCCCCTGCTTTTCCCTCTGCTTGTTGGTCCCCCTGTTTGTGCTCTCTCTCTGAATTATAAATAAATAAATAAATAAATAAATAAATAAATAAATAAAATAATAGTTCACTTAATAAAAATATTAAAAAATGGACAGGTTAGGCTGCTTTTGTAGGAATTCAACTTCTCTGTCAAATTTTTGTCGCACACCTGATTTATGTTTCACTTGTTGCCTGTCACCTTCTGTTTGGAATCAAGCAAGGGGCTGAAATGTGAATTTCTGCTGGGGGTCAATTTCCTGGAGAGAAGCAGGATTTGGAGAAAGAGGTAAAGCACAGGGTGCCATGGGAGTTGAGCAGAGACACAGGGCGTGGGTGGGAGAACGCCCCTCCTCATCCACCACCAGCTGACGGTGCTAAGTCCTCCAGGGAGGAAGAGCAGAGCCCGTAGGATTTGTGGCCCCACACACTTGTGAGCTCGGGCTTGGAGGAAGCACTGGGGTATGAGAAGGTTGAGCTGGACATTTCTTTGCAGAGAGGAAGGAGAGAGAGAGACCACCAAGGGCTCTGTCAGCGGCCGACCCTGACCCCATGGAGAATGGAAAGGCTCTGGCGAGCATTCTTCATCCGGGCATCATAACACCCCCAGAAGGGTTTGTGGGCGCATGAACAGCCTTGTCCATTGGGCAGGGCTGTAGGAGGGGGCATCGCTGGCCATCTCCTGTAAAGGAAAGCAATAATTTCAAAGCTCCTTTTCCAAATAGAAACTTTCTGATTAAAAGAGAGGAGAGAGAAAGGAACATTTACAAATGGGAAATTAAAGACTTGGAAAAATGTGCCCTTGCCCAGTTGCCAGGGAGACTCTCCTCAGAATGAGCCCCATGGGCTCCTTACAGCGGGGTGCTCCCTCTTCACCCCCATACCCTACACAGCCACAGATTTCCTAAAAGAAAGCAAGGGGAAAAAAAAAAAAAAAAGAAAGAAAGAAAGAGAAGTTCCGAGTCAGTTAATAACAGCAAACAGCAAATTTTGATTCAGGGTCCAGTGGGCACAGACACTGTTCACACATCCCGCCAACTCCCGGCAGCAGTGAGCTCTGCTCCCGAGCTCCATCTGAGTCCTGGACAAAACACACACCAATTACCCAAGGTTCTTTGCATGGCAAGGAAAACAGTTGCAAAATTCAAAGTTACCAAGGGACGCCTATGCACAAATGAGTCAAGGGTACCCCGAGGTTGAAGCAGACACACAGCCCGGATGCAGCCCCCTGAATACAGGAGACCGGAGGCCCCATCCTTGCAGGTAAGCATGTTGATAAGCTGCTAAAAGGACATGGCTTTCAGCTATGGTCACAGTCCATGGAGAACTGGGCTCTGTTTCCCTCCCCTCTAAGCAGGCTGAGCTTCTGTCCCCTTCCCCCAAGAGGGGCAGAGCCTCTGAGCTGAGATCTTTAAAGGGGTTTGGTTCTTTGAGGATGGTCCCGGGACACTCAGAGAAGCCGGGTCACATGGGGAGGGACTCCTGTCCCTGCACCAGCCTCGTAGGAGAGGGAATCGGCAGACGACCCCAGCCCTCCACTGTTTCCCAGCTGAGGCCCCAGACTCATCTCTGCCGGCCAGCCCTCGGCGCCCCGTGCAAGCTCCTGGCCCGAAGAACCCGTGAGCATAATGACATGGTTTGGGCTGCGTGCCACCGGGTGAGAGGAATTTGTCATGCAGTGAGAGATAAGCGGAATAGCACCGAAGCCCATTTCCGGGTTTCATAGCCGGTGCCCAGATGTCACCCGGTGTGTGGCTGAGACTTCATCCAGCTGAACCGGACTCCAGGCTGCCCAGGCACCCTGAACTGGTGATCCTTGCGGATTCCTGCAGACATGGACAGAATGTCAGGGTAGGAGGAGATGACCTTTATAAATCTCATGAATGATACGTGCACCTCTCTGTCCAATGTCACCTCAAGGAGCCACGCTGACGGGACAGGAAGAAGAGTTAGGCATCACTTGGAGATTTGCACAAACAAGGCATCCAGCGTTGATCCCAGAGAGGAAAACACATGTGCTTGAAGGGGACCCCCCACCTGCTATGTCTCCCAGGGCACCAAGAGAACAGAGTGATGGGGACCCGCAGTGACAGCAATGTGACGTATGAAGACCACACCGTTTGATATCTGGATGAGGACATTCAGGGGGCATCATCCCACCTCAGGACAAGGAGAGTGGACGGACATCAAGGTTGCAAATGTATTTATTTTTATTAAACAAGAAGTTAAGTAGTGTTTACTCTTTGTCTTCAAATCATCACAAATTTGTCACAGTGATCCAATCAGCAGAAGCATCCTTCATCCACAGAGAGCCCCTGCTGTGTGGATTCAAACATGCTCACCTTGCACATCAGGGACTCAGGCTCAGCTAACACTTTGCCAAATTAACTCATCTGGAGGGAGCGGTATGCGGAAGCATGACTTTGCTTTTCTGTAGAAGTTAAGTCTCTAATTTTTAAGTTTGCATTTGTTAATTGTTCTTCTCACTGTGATACGGTGAGGATCATTTTTAGTCACATCCGCCACCTGGCCGTTGGGATTGGATGCAGAGCCAAGAAACGTCACACCCAACTCCAGGGGCGGGCTTACCCGAGGCCAGTCCAGGTTTAGGATTGAAACGCGGCCATCTGAGTGAGACAGACACGCAGGACACTGATCGAGACCCTGTTGTACTGCTCATTGATTCAGAGACAAATGTGGCCTTCGCCCACCTCAAGCACAAGCCGTGGTACAGATCCGGCTCCTTCCTGTCCGTCGTCCTCACATTTATCCGTTCTCACTGACGATCAGTTCCAGGGGCTCTCTCCAGGCAGAAATACTGGGCTCATGTCGTGGTAACTTCTGGCTCTTTTTCTTCCAGAACAGCAACTGTGGAGTTGGAGACCCTTTAAAACTCTAGCATGGCTTGAGCCAAATTTCAAACTCACTCTAATACGACATATTGATAATAATAGTACTTGCAGGAAGGGTGGGACAGGGCTGAACATCCTGGGACAGCCCTCACATGTCGAGGAGGAATGTGGAAGGCCCCACACCCTGTCTTCCCATGTGTTTCCTCCCTTGCAGGACACACACGTTGGAGACCCTGCGCACCTCGAGGCTTAGGTTCAGGTGTGAGGGAAGTGCATATACGGTGCGTATGCGGAGTGTTGGTGGAGTGACTCTACATTTTCCCAGGATGCCTAGGACAGCTGTGATGAGAGCATGGAGGGCCCAGCACGTGGCTGGTGGGGAAGAAGTTGAGCTGAGGCCACACTAGAAACTGCCCACCTGTTGGACAGGCTGGGGGTACTGCCAGTGACAGGGCTGGTCCAGACGGAGCCTCCTGGAAGTGTCTGCTGCTCAGACTCTTTCGGGTTATCTTTTTGGGAGATGAGCAAGGCCGGCCGACTCAGAGAGCTCTAGCGACGGTGAGCTGTGGGACTTGGCAGGTGGTAGGTGTCATTCTGAGACACGTGACCACGTGCAGCACAGCCCACCTGCCCACGGTCGAGGCCAGTAGCAGGCTGGATCTGCTGTGGGTAGAAGCTTCAAAGGTTATGTCAGGTGTGACATTGAGACTCCAGACTTTTGGTAAAATGGTGACTAGAAACAGGACGAGAAGCTGGGGGGTAGGAAACCACGAGAAAGCCTTGCTCCTTCTGGCCTGGGCAACACCAGTCACGCGTGTGAGTGTTCCTGAACGCGTGTGTATGTTCCTGAATGTGTGTGTGTGTGTGTGTGAGTGTGTGAGTGTGTGTCCACGCAAGGGGTTTGGCAGGTCAGGGCTGTGCTCACCTCCCAGGTGCTCCCCAGGACAGGTCTGGCTGGAAGTCGAGGGAACCAGAAATAAAGCATGCCTCGGTGCTAAACCAAATCCCTGCAACTGCGGCTTAATGTCACGCTTTGATCCAGGGGGTTGAGGGGGCTGGTTGTGGGCGTCTTGCACAATTGGACAGCCTGAGTGACCAGGGCGTGCGAGAGCCCACAGTCACAGAGGGCTTGGATGAGCCCGAGCTGGGCCTTGAAGTGACCGAGTGACCGTAGCCTGGGAGAGGCCAGAGTCACGGGGCCCGGCTACATCACATTGTTGTTTTAACTGCTCAGATTTGAGGTAATTCGTTATACAAGAGTCGACAACTAATACAATTCCTCCCCTACAGAGTGTTCCTACAGTCATACATTTAGAAGGACCTGAATCATGTCAATAAAGCAAAAAAAAAAAAAAAAAAAGTACCAGGAAAGTCACAGACTAATTTTAATGATGTAAGTGATAAGAAAAAAGAAACTGTTTTAGACAAATATCAAAGAGTACACATTCATAATATAGAATATAGAATATTTTCTCAAGTGAAAATATAGCATTTACAAAACATTATGCGTCAGTGGATAAGGAAATCATATATTCCATAAGTTATAAATGTTATGGGCAATACTTGCTGATCATAATGGTATAAACTTATGGGTAAAAATCACCACCCCTCCCGAAGAAAAGTTATTTCCCCTGGAAAGGAAAAGAATTTTAATTAAATAATTCTTGTTCTAAAGGTACAATACACAGATATTTCAGACTCCCTGAAACATAATAGAAAAACATGCATTTCATACTCTATGGAATACTTTTAAAACAGAGACAGAGAGAAATTCATGGACTATGCACCTATATTAATAAGAAATGAAAGAATGAAGTAACTGAATTAAATCTCCAAATCAGAAAACTAGAAAAATCACAACAAGGTAACACGAAAGAAAGCACAGGGAGAAAATTGCAAAGATAAAATCAGAAATTAATGATGTAGAGATGAGTCAAATAGTAAAGGAAGGAGTGGATAAAATTAATAAATAAAATGCATGATTCTTTGAAAGAAATAACGAGGTAGAAAAGTTAGGAGGATCCCCAAATATTCAAAATAAGAAAGGACGGAGGGAGAATGATGTGGAGCCAATTAAAAATCATAAGATATGGCTTTCATACTATTAGGCAACCCCACTGAAAGGCTAGGTTAAATGGGCAATTTCTTAGGAAAATAGAGTTTACCTCATTTGATGTCAGTAGTGATAGAAAGCTTACAGTGGTTGATTTCCACAGAGGAAGTAAAGAAAGTCTACATGAAATGATCCCAGGAAGCTACGAGAACCAGGTCATCTCAGGGAGGGGTGTATCCACACCTTAGAGACGAGAAGAGGGGCTCCACGATCAAACCTTGTTTCAGAGCACAAGAAACAAAGGAAACTTCCTATTATTTTTATCAAGCAAGTATAACACTGAAATCCACACCCGATAAGGACACAAAGCGGGCAGACACACACATGCAGGTGTGCATGCACACACACGAAAACCACAGACTCCGAACTCTTAGGAAGACTGAAGTAAAAATCCTAAATAAAATGGTAAATGGGAGCCAACGCCACAGGAAGAAAGAGTCGCACTTCACATATGAGTTTCCTTGTGGGAAGTTGGGGGTAGGATTAGGCTCTGGCGCCTCATCCCACGTCGGAGGAGGACAAGGCGGGAGCCTCCCCATGCGTGTAGACCCCCAGGGGCTTGAACGCAGGGAAGCCCAGTCCCGGGCAAGGAGAGAAGGAATGACCCAGCCATGATCGCTGGGTTCTGTCCCAAAGCCCAGCGGGTGTGTCCCCCGCAGCCGGGGATCCCAGGTTACACATGGGTGTACCTGCTCTCAGGAAGTTGAGATGACCCTCAAAACCCGCTGGTTCTAATTCCTGGGCTCCAATCAGGACGTCCCCACCTGCATGGAGGTTAGTGCCTCCCTGTCACCTGACTTGAACAGGTGGCGGGTCCAGCCCCCAGGCTCAAGCCAGCTGAATCTGCACTCATTAGAGGAGGGCTGTAGGTTGTTCTTACTGCCCTGCAGGCCTCTGACTAAGAAGAGCAACACGATTGACCGTAGAAATTCGCTACACTGGGATGGGAGGGGCTCAGACTTGCCTCCATCCTCCCGAGTTGGGAGCGATGGGGCAGGACTGGGGTACCAGGCGCGTGGTGGGGTCTCAGGGCTGTGGCAGGTGCTGGGGAGGTCCGTGGGTGCCCTCGCTCCTCCGGCTGTGGGTCTCTCAGCCGTCCTGACTTCTGCCTTCCCCTGCTCTGCCTTCCCTAGCGTGTCCTCGGCTGTTGCCGCCTTACAGCTGTTAGAGAAAGAAGAAAACCACAGGCCCAAAGTGACGTCACTTAGTCCATGTCCCCAAAAGGGCTTACACATACTCTAATTGCCATGTCAACCTCCCTCAGAAATGTGGTCTTAACTGGTGGGTTGCGAGTATTTCCATCAGCACCAGTGAGTCTGCCCCTGGGCCCTCTCCATCCCCCAAAGAAGATGAGGCCTTCTGCAGGAGGGGACCCCTGGCTTTCCCTCTAAGGGGAGCTGCCTTGCCTGGAGCAATCCTTTCCTGGGTTTGTAACTTTCCTGCCCACTCCCCTTCTGTAAAAACCTTCCGAGCTCCCCTCTACATGCTCGATGGATGTTCGCCTGATCCATGAATCATTTAACAAAGGCAGTTCGATCTTCAGAACGTGCTGGGTTGAGTTTTGTTTTCAGACACGGCTGACCCCTCTGTTCCTTGACCCCCCCTTACCCCCATGGAAACACAGTAGAGACCGGTGCCGGCCGGGAGCACAGGGATGGGACCTACACATTCATTCCCCTGCTCTGTCCTCAGGTGGTCTTACCAGTGCGGGATCATCCAGGTAACAAAACCTTCCTGAGGGCTGAGTGCAGGGCCCCCTGTGATGCAGAGAAACTAGGGGGTACAGTCTTAGAGCTTGCAGGCAAAGCCCAGGACAATGTATGCCCACTTGCTGGATTCTAGTGTTTCCCGCAGTCTAGCCTTATTGTGATGCTAATTCCAGATAATTTGATAGTGAGCAGGACGATAGGTTGACAAGATACATCCTGACAGGAGAGAGGGAGGCCAGTGAACGCCCAGGGTTGGGGAAGGCGGCCGGCTCCCTAGACCCAAGTGCACTCTGCTGCTCCCCGCGGGGGCGACATTGGTGGCCAGAGTCTGACCCGGTCACAGGAAAGCTCGGTGGGCTCTCCCGCTTTGCTCTGGCTTGCCCCTTCTGGGTCGCGTCCCTGACCAGGCTCCGGGAAGCACCTCTCCAGGACTCCAGACCCCACGGCTTTCACCGGGCAGGGATCTCAGCTCTATCCAGCGCTGTTTGCCCAGAACCAGAGTCTACCCTGGGGAAGCCAACTCCATGTGAAGGGATGAGACCCTATATGTTCCAGCTAAAGAAGATGGTAAGACTTTGTTTCAATAAAAAGTAGTTAACTAGGGAATGGAAGAGAGTAACTCTCAGGGATGACTTTGAACAAAGCAGCAAGAATAAAATCATCGAAGTAAAAATTGTCCAGAAATCTTGTTTTAAAAAAAATTTGTTGAAATGGCTTCAGTGAAACACCTACCTGACACCTTCAGAGATCTAAGGTCCTAACAAAATCCCTTGCCTGGTAATCTTTCCGCCTGAGGCTCCGGCAAGAGGCATTAGGACCACGAAGACCTCCTGGGCTCAGCAGTGCCCCCTGGTGGCACAGGAAGCAGATGCGACATGAAGGACCCTCTCATGTTGCCTTAAGCGAAATAAAAACCGCTCACTTATTGAGGCTCTCATACTTGTTAGAGACTTTGCTGAAATTCCTTTTTCCCACTTTTATTACATCATATCTTCACGTGTGCTTTAAATATTATAGCATATCATAATTAATAATACATAAGGAAAAAGCATATTCCTTTATTTGGACAAATGTCTAAATTCATTAAGATTTTCAGCTTTATTATTTTTTTTTAATTATTTTTTTTAGGTTTTATTTATTTATTTGAGAGAGAGAATGAGAGAGAGAGAGCGCACATGAGAGGGGGGAGGGTCAGAAGGAGTAGCAGACTCCCTGCCGAGCAGGGAGCCCGATGCGGGACTCGATCCCGGGACTCCAGGACCGTGACCTGAGCCGAAGGCAGTCGCTCAACCAACTGAGCCACCCAGGCGCCCAAGATTTTCAGCTTTAAATGAGGTCCTGAGTGGAAGGCAGTTGCCACGTGTCTGGGGTAGAGTGGATACGCAACACGTGGCTGCTCTGATTCATTTAGAAATGTTCTGGTTTTCTTGTTCCTTATCTGACCGCCTTTTCAATAGCAGAAGAGAACGAAGAGAAATAGGACACCTGTTTCCTGTAATTTAGTTTAACAGTCAGGGCCCCCCTCCTTGTCACCCTGAGGTGGGGGTCCTGATGCACAGCTCTTTGGCGTGCGCTGTTCCGCTTATCCATGTTCTTTATACGCACTCGAGCGCATAGGCGTCCAGCACCTCGACGTTCCCCAAAGCACATGCACAGTGATTGGCTGGCTGAGTCCTGGGTGGTCCCACCGTCAGCCCTGTGCATGGCGGCATCATGAGATTCTTCCTTGGACCAGCTGGCCTGCGTTGGTGAAGGGGCCCGAGTGAAAGCCCTCCCAGTCCAAGATGCTGCCTCAACATGAACCCAGGAGTTCCAAGGAGAAGAGTGTGGCTGAGTGGGGGAGTCTGG
>NC_058409.1:147305175-147306427 GCF_002201575.2 Neomonachus schauinslandi
TGGCTGAGTGGGGGAGTCTGGCCATGCTGGGAAGCTGCGGGGGGCACAGAGCTTCCTGGGGGGCCTGAGCTGAGATCCAAAGGGAGGATGCCACTGTGCTCTCAGCTGCCCTTCCGGTTCTCAGGCAGGGGCTCCGCCTCTGGAGCCTGGCGGATGGCTGAATTTTGTCCACGTGTCTGCCCTCTGACTCTGCCCAGAGTGGATTAAGGATCTGACCTCTTACCCTGCAAACTAGAAGGAGGCACAGGGATTGCCTCTCTGCTATGGGTGGTGTCACAGGTCAGAAGGAAGCCCCGGGGAGGTCAGGCTGGGCGCCCTGCAGCCCACAAGACAGCTGTCCATGAAAGTGTTGGGGTCCCGCTCGGGGTAGAGCCGGGGACGGTGGGACTAACTTGTCCACGTGGTTCCAGAAAGCCTACACTCCTCACCCTTCAGTGAATGGAGCCAGGGAAGGACTGGGTCATCTCTGCAGAGCCAGAACCCAGCCTTGCCAACGTCAGTACTGCCTACCACCTACTCCCCACAAGATGACAGGTGGTTCCCCCACATCTTTCTCACTGAAGAAGGCAGTCAAAACAAAAGAGTTTGCTCCTTTATTACACACACATGTCTGCATGTGCATGTGTGTGCATGCATGTGTGTCTGCAGAGCCCAGAGCTATCGGGCGGCTCGGGCCAGGGGAAGAGGCAGAGCTTGAGTCCGGGAGCTGAAAGACCTGAGTCTGAATCCGATCTCTGCCCCTCCGCCCCGTGAGCCCTGCTCTGGAGCACCAGTCTGTCCTGGGCCAGGGGTGGTGATGACACATGGGCACCTGGGTGCCCCAGTGGGCAGCCACCGCGGGGCTCCAGTCCATGCCAGGCACCCGCAGGTGGTACTTGCTGCAGTTTGCTTCCTAGCTTCTCAACCATGATGCTCTGGGAAGTTTGCTTCTTTAACTTTGCATTTATATCTGTTCCTCTGTCTTATGAAAGTACCACACAGGTGCTTAGAAAGTACCACTAGGTGGCTTAGAACAACAGAAATGTGTCCCCTCTTGTAATTCTGGAGCCTAGAAATTTGAGGTCAAGGTGTAAGCAGGTGGGTTCACTTAGAGGCTGTTAGGAAGAATATTTATGCCTCTCTCCTGGTGTCTGGGGGCTTTGTTGGTAATATCTGGTGTTCCTTGGTGTGTACAAGCATCACTCCAGCATTTCTGTCAGTCTATCATCTATCTATCTATCTATCTATCTATCTATCTATCTATCTATCTATC